>NW_018020722.1:168456-286594 GCF_002006095.1 Pseudomyrmex gracilis
ATTCCAAATTATGTGCCTCCAGTTTGTGTGCTAGTCTCTAATTGTG
The DNA here is from genome assembly GCF_002006095.1 of Pseudomyrmex gracilis. Taxonomy (NCBI): domain Eukaryota; kingdom Metazoa; phylum Arthropoda; class Insecta; order Hymenoptera; family Formicidae; genus Pseudomyrmex; species Pseudomyrmex gracilis. Next base: position 168,503 of record NW_018020722.1, read on the forward strand.
AGCCCTCAGTTTGTGTCCATCTCAAATTATAAATATAAATTATAAGTTTCCTATTTGTGTATTTGTTCATAATTATGAAGTTTTAGTTAAATAAATGTTACAAAACTATATGAAACAAATGTATATATGTTTGTATTTCTAGTAATGATAACTATCAATGTTAAATATTTAAAAAAGATTGTTTTAATAATTTAATGCAAAGCAATGACTAATAAATAAAGTAATAGTTCATTGAAAGAAAAATACAAAATATATATTTTACAGATTTAGAGAGAGTTTATTAAAACTTCATCACTTCATCACTTTCACACTGCTATAGAAACGTAACAAGGTTACGTTTGACAGCCGGCTGAAGTACATAAATAGGGACAAGCCATGAAATCTTGTCCTTGTTTGTGAAAACACCATTTATTGCTAATAAAATGCTTTAAAGTGTCTTAAATTGCATTTTTTTGCAAAATCAAACCCTTTTCTTACGTAAAGTACATTTTAACTGTTGTACATCATTCAATATTAAATATTATATACTCATAAACGGTGACTTTTGCTTAAGGTTTTGGACAAGAAAAGCTGGTTTATCTGACGAAATCATAGTATAAATTTTTAAAAAATATTTACTATACTTTACATATTTATAAATGTAAAATGAACTATTTTAAAAAATCCATTGATATCATAACTATAAATAAAAAAATACTCTACTTATTTATTTTCACTTGTTTTTCTGTAATATTTATTTAAATATAAAGGCACACTAATCGGGACAGGCACACTAATAGGGACAGTTACCCTATACGTTCGGAGATATTATTCCCGTTTGTTAAGGTCTGTTCGCACGCGGATGAACGTGTGTCCTCGAGCAATGCGATCGAGCGTAATTGTCTGCCTCGAAGCTCGTGCGCGATTTTGTGTAATTTAGACCGCTGGCTTTAGCGATTAATCCTATTTTACTCTTCTCTCATCCCCATTTCTCGCTTAATTCCTTATTAGATTGTCATTACGATTCGGAGGTGAGTATCGTCTCTGAGCTCGTGTGTGTGTGTGTGTTTCGCGCGCTTATACGGCAGTAAATAAATTAGACGAGAAAAAGCGGGGATGGGAAGAAGAACAGATCTGTGTTTACGTGATAGTTTTTTTTTATTGCTAAATGTGCGCCGGTAAGAGATGTGGAAAAACATTACCAAGAACACTCTCATACACGAAACGAACACATTTCGCGCTCTAATACACTCGATCGAAAGCTACAACTGAGGCTTCGGAGTTTCCGTAAAAGTAATTGGGAGGATCGTTTAAAGCGAACGTGACTCCGTTGTTATATTTTGTTCCCACAGATTTTGCTCGTGCTCTCGCGTATCTCTCTTCTCGTTTCGATGCGAGAAATGTTGTACCATATGTTACGCGCGGTAACGACAAATTACACTACTACAAATTTTGACACCATATTAGAAATCTCATTATACATCATAATATAATACCCCATTACCTCGGTGAGAACTAATTAAAATCTTTTATTAATTGTCCGATATGAGCGCGTTGTATATATTGCACATGCGATACGTTCGCGCGCGCGGTGGCCAGATCTGGACAGATCAATATTAATTTCAGTTAAATTGTGTTGCAATTTAACACGAAAACGTATAACAGATGGAAATAAAGCGAAATCGAATTAGGAAGAAAGAGAGATCGAGCGCGTATTCGGTATGTTGTAATTGAGATACGAATATGTGAAAACTCGCAGTTGCAAATATGTAACAATTAATAAGACCATGTGTGTGCAGTAAAAATACAAGTAAAAACAAAATCTTATACATATAGATATTTTGAGGAATTTAACGTATCCGTAGTATCACGTTGTCATAAGAAAAAAACCAATCTTGTTCTTGAACGAGATTCGTTGCAAACAGAATTTAATTTTCTTGTGCTATACTAGTTTTGTACTAAAAAAAAAACAGATCTTTTTGAGAAAGAAATTACGTTAGAGGTCGATATGAATAATGCAAGTAGCGAAATAAGGGGGACGGCGAGACATCGTTGTATCACATATCGCGTTCGGTAAAAAAATTTCGAATTCTATGCGGTATCGAGAGACACGGTTCAGTGTCGTCAATTATATACCGGCGACCGTATCGTGAAAAGAGAAGAAAGAGAGAGAGAGAGAGAGAGTGGGGTCTTTCAATGAGGGTCTCCGAAATTCGATTTCTACGGTGCCACGTGTGATTTCCTTCTTTGAAAAGAACAAGCACATTTCTTACAAGTTGGATGTAACTGTTTTTCCGTGTTTTTAATTATTTTATATGTTATTTTATTGTTACATCACACTTAAAGTCAAAACAAATATAAATTTAAAGTGTCAATCAACATTATTATTAGTCAACAAGTAACACGTGACGAATGAGTCACCTTAACCACGTCGCATTTTACATGTCGCAGGGAAGTCCACTCAAATTCAAATTGACATTTGATTTTTTACTGTGTGCACGTCCAAACATTCTAACTCACACGGGATATATCCCTGATATACACTTGAAAGCCCTCGAAAGAAGTTTCTCGTTGTGTCCGCGTTTGACCCACTTTTAAATCCGCGTGATCGATATTATACCGTGTCTAATTTTCGCGCCTTCTCTCTCGCACGTCTATAAATTAATCTTTCAAGATAGTAATTTGCATGTTTTTCAAGTACGTTCTAGAAATATCAAACGTGTAAAAGAGATTTTACACGTGACCCCTATTCTCTGTAAATTTTCTAAACGCGAAAAAAATGCGTATACGTTTGAAAACGAACTGAAATATATAAAATCCGATCTTTCTTTAGCTACGTTTCCAACATTGTGCTGACTTGATTATTTGCCAAAAAAAATATTTTGCGTTAACTTGGAAGATCCTTGAAGGCTTCTTTTGGAAGCCCAGTTCATCGAACTTCTTTATTTCAAGGATCTTCGGATTGAATATTTTATTCTATGAATTGAGATATACGTAGAATATTTTCGTAAACGTATTGTCTCATGCGCAAATCTTGGGAGAGAAAGAGAAAGTGTTAAATTGACATAATTCTCTTGAGAAGCGCGAGGACAGTGAAACCGGCTGACGTTTCGCGCGGATTTTCACTCGTTTCTCTCGGCGCCGTATCCGCCGTATGTTCGCGAGAAATGAAATCACCGGCGAAATAGAGAGTGAAACGAGACGACCGGAATATTGTGCCGCGCTTGGTCGTGCGCGCGCGGCGGTTTTCCGCTAAAAAAAAAAAAAAATACACCCGGATTTCTCGGGCGTTTTATGGCGACGCGAAGGATCTTACGCGCGAGAAACGTCTTGTTTTCGAGATTTGCACAAGATGCGATCTCTCTCTCTCTCTCTCTCTTTCTCTCTCGACGCCATCTCGATTCGTTCGGGACCCGAACAACGTGCGCGCGACACGTCGTTTACGCGCAAGTAGATTTTTACATAAGCTCGCGTGTATATATAATGAAAGAGCGCGTCCTTTCTCCGCGTGAAAAGTGCACATGCGGCGTAACAAGATCGTGAAAAATTTTCACCCGACGCTCGGCGAGTGTCTTGGAAATCCGATGACGCGTAGAATTTCTTTGCAGACCGTGTGCAGCAGCAGGTTTTTTTTTTTTTTTACTTTTTTTTACCTTCTAAAGTCTATATATTTGATGTTCAGAAAACGTAAAAGCTCACATTGCACACTTTGGTACATTGTATATACGCGTACCCGAGAAACATGCTTCTAATGATTCTCGACGCTTGTAATGATGCACATTATGAAGACTATGTGTGCACGTGGAAACTATGTGCACGCGCGCGAGGAATTCTATACTCGAGAAACTTCTCAGATAGAACAATTTGCATTTGATAAGTTGTGATGTTTTCATCCGGCTTCCTTCAATATCGTTTCCTTTCAAAGTTTTTAAAGACACGTGACTAAAGTAAAGTCACGTGAGTTTAGTCACGTTTGTAAAGACACAGTTGCTAATCCGCGCACGCTCTTAGTTTTTCTTTTAATTCAACCACCGCAAACGTGTTGAGTTCGGGACATCTTCTCGTGGCGCTCTCGTATAATCTCGAATTCTCGAGAACACCACCTCGGACACAATTTTTCAATCTTTTGTTTAATCCCGTCTAAGCCCTCACAAGATGTAGAATAATGAACGTGGAGGTTTTTAAATTTTCACAAGAATCGAGAATGAAAAACACGCAAAAAACTATTACACGCAGCGCCGAACAATAGATCGAACATGTATAATAAACCTTATCAAACATTGACGCATAAATCTGAAACGCGCACGAAAATCTTTCCTACATTTTTTTTATATTATACCGGCGACCGTATCGTGAAAAGAGAAGAAGAAAGAGAGAGTTTCAATGGGGTCTCTCCAAAATTCGATTTCTATGGCACTACCGTGTGATTTCCTATCGTTGTTCCGGCGACCTTAATGGGGTCATAAGCAAGAGTAGTGATAGAAACGTTTCGGAAATTTGATCAGCCTGGAAAAGGGGATCTCCCCGCTTTCGACGGTGCGCACGCGCAAAAAGCGCATTTATATCGCGCGAAGTATATATACGACTTATATACTCGCGCGTATAAATCTTTATTATATAAGAAAAAGAAAAGAAGAGAAAAAGAGAGAGAGAGAGAAAACAGGTGACTGCTGCAGAAGCTATTTCGAATTTACAACTGTTTTACGTAGATTGAAGTCGAGAGACTGCTGACTTCTCTCTTAAAAAAAAATAAAGAGCCGAACGACACTTTTCGTTTTATTACACGAGACATTTTTCTCTCAATCATATTACATGTGTTTACACGTGCGATATCTAATCGCACGGTAAATATCTAATTTACCGTGTTCACGTTTGATTGTTGACAAAATTGTTTATCAGTTTGTTTCAATAACATAAGCCAAGTTGCGTGTGTATTTTCTAGCGATTCACTTATATAATTTGCAAACACAAATGGCTAATTACTTTTTAATCTCTCTTGTACGGAGGCGACGAATCAGACGATAAATAGGTTCGTTCGAAGAGCGATCGTTAATTACTTTGTAAATAAAGCACACGTGATTTAAATTGAGAGCGGGTAGAACAGAGAGAGAGCAGATTGCGCTGTCAATCAACAAAGCGATCACCACTGACAGGTCTTTTTAATTAGACGAGAGTGACACTACCATCGGAATCTGCGTATCGTCGTGCGATTTTGGCGTGTGCGCGTCAATATTTAATTTCTTCCGATTTGCGTCATTTTTATATCGACTCTTCGGTGAATATGTTTCGGTTCAATTTATCGGGGATGAGAAGCGTGAGAAATATCGAATTAAATTCATTCTGTAAATCGGTATGAGCTCGGGAAACAGAAACGCAATTGTTTACATTTAGGTTCAACAAAAGAGGGATTTTTCCCCTATTTATTGTGCATCGACGTCGGAGACCCGCATTTTATTGTACGCACGTGCGTCGCGCGCGCGCTGTTAAATTTGCGTACGTATATAATATAAATATATATATATATATATTTATTTATTTATACAAAAACAAACTATTTAATTTTTCAATAAAGAAAGTTCACATGAAATGCTGGATAAAGACACAGAACACACAGAAGTTGCAGTTGTTTTCTCGTGTTTTTTTTCTGTGTGCTCGCTTGTAGATTAGGTACGGTTCTATCGTCGTTTTTAACTGTTTTTTGCGCGATGAAGCGTGTCACCTGAAAATCACAATGGGGGTGTGAAAAAAACTGTCGCGCGCGTGTTGCAAATTTCCGCCGACCGGAATTTCGGCTGACGAGTGTTAATTAGGAGCGGCGTTACGTTCCTGGCGTTGCGTCCCTGAAGGACAAAGGCGTTACGTGGCTCTCGACGGAACGTCTAATTGCATCAAATTAATAAACGAGAGAAAGTATATATTCCGCTCTCTTTTTCTGTGTCTCTTTTTTATACTTATGTTTTCTTTTTATTTCCTTCTCTTTTTGTGGCATTCATAATCGGATGCATGGAGCGACGCAACGACGAAGAATTTGGAACGGTGATACAAGCGACTAGGAAAAGGGATAGGTCACGGCCTCGTGGCTTTAGCAGACGAGACACTAATTAGTTTCGAACGTGATTGTAGAGCAGAATGTGTCAATAGCAGCCTGTTAGCGCGAGTTTCTGGTCTGTCCCGGATGCCCGGACAAAAGTAACGATGAATTCTCTTGGGTCTGTGTTTTTTAAAGAGTAATGGAAACAAAAAAAAAAAAAACAAATGTTTGTAATTATGCAATTGCAGACATTTTGCGAAAACCGAGAAATGTATTTATATATATATATATATAAAAAAAAAAAAAAACACTCACATAATATTCGAAAACAAATAAGCTTGATAGGTTGTCACTGAAATGGAATCAAATTTGCATGCACTTGTACAAGAGAATTCTAATTTGAATATTCTTGAAAATCTGATACTCGCACAGCTTTTATTCTGTTATTTTAGCAATTTGCCAAAGTGGCTTTGCACTAGCTGCTGACTTGGGCCGTTTCTCGTGATGTAGTTGCAAGTTGCATATTACCTACTATCGCATTCCTCCCTCCTCGAATGATACTCGGGCGTGTCTCTCCGTTTGCTTTCTATTACTCCTACTGTGCTCATAAGCACCCTTTGAAGGTGCTGAAGAACTAACTACGGCAATGAAGAGAGAGAGCGGCTTGAGTTAGCTCACGACAAGACGGGGCTTTGTGTTGCGGAGATTCGTGTCCCGTAGTCGAGAGCTCCTACCTTTGCTCACGTATTGTGATAAATTACATAACCAGAGTTGTCATGTTCTCCTCGCAAATTATTATTTTACATAGCGCGCATTCTACCATCTCACGCGCAAGACAAAACGCACGAACACACAGAACGCGTTTTCTCTTCTCACACAGAACCTGAACGCATAAAATTTTTACTTAAAATTGCTCATCACAAAATCTCATTGCAAATTCAGTTTTTTATTAATTAATGAGAAGAATAATAAATTACATTGCTTGTTGAAATTTGAAACGTTCGTCGAGCGAAGAGAACCAGCGACGCAACACGATGCGCGCAAATTAAAAAACAAAAACAACATTGCTGGTGACTTTTTCAGAGTCTTGTTTCAATAAATAACGCGCGCGTGTTGCGTATCAATGGATATTATAGGACGAAAACACTTCGATTTGTGTCACAAAAGAAGACTCGGAACGTCTTCGTCAAAATAGATTGTTTTGCTCTACAAAGCGTTCCAAACTCTTAAAGAATGCTTAATAAATTTTCTCTTTTGCATTATTAGAACTTTGTCGATCTTTTCTTTTTTTTTTTTCATTGTATGAGGGATAGGTTTGCGAGCTTAAAGTGGAATTCATTAATGCGGAAAATCCGTAGATGTCCGCAAACGAGGGCACTGCATACAAAAGTTTCGTAAAAATCGATAGCGAATTCGTCAAAGTAACTATGAACGAGCGGACATCCAGGGGGACGACACGTACGCTATTTCAACTTTCTCGTTCTACATGGAAAATAGAAAATTGGCGATCCGTCGAGTGGAGGCAAGGCGACGCGCGCGTTAAACGGTGCGGCGAATAAATTCTCACGATAAAAAAAGCAATAAACAAATGACTGACGATTGAATAGCGATTCTGTCGGGCGTGAGAATGTCGAAAATATTCTCGCGTGAACTATCATTCATTTGACCGTAATTAATTTATTTGACACGGACGAGCTGCCGCTTCGACCGGCCGGTTACAATAACGAAAAAAAAAATAAAAAAATAAAAAAAAAAAAACAAGCAACATTGCGTAATACTGAAACGGTGGCGATTTATACAGGATTACAAAATATTATGTTAATTAAGGCGAAGATAATTATTTAGAAACGCTCGAGGGAATAATTTTCTTTCTCGGCAATTTTCTCGATTTAATTAAAAGTGTCTCTGTGTTTCAATAAATTTTCAAGTATACTAAGAAATAATGTCCGATATAAATATATACAATTCTTAAATTACAAGTGACTTTAAAACGGGATTGCGAAATGTTGCGCTACTTAAAGAGAAAATATTCTTTGAAAAGATTTAATCGAGGATCTCGTTTTGCTCAGGTGTTATTTTCAGTCTCGACGTAATTAAAGAAAATGTTAATAAAAGTTTAATTAACAATAAGTAGCTGACACACACACGCACACACACACAGTCGTTTCCGAAAATCGTCAAAATGTCCAACTTTTGCGACGTCGCGGACAGTAATTTACGACGAACTGACGCGTGACATCATATTCCCGCGACATCAAGCGACAAACCTGAAGGATAATAACCCATTTATAGTTGCGGATAATTGTACGAGTTACTAATTCCGTCGCTCGTATATTTGGTCATTGCCAAGCGTGAAATTATTCCTCGTCACAAGGAATGCATGAAATGGTTCTCGCAGTAAAGCTTGCTGCGGATAAGCACATTAGCACGACATACATCACTCCGAAGTGACCAATTTATCTTGTATCACGAGTGCCGGGAAAGAGAGAGGAAATTTAAGAGCACACACGTAAACACGCATGAGAAACATCATTAACGACATTTATATTCGCATCTGCAGGATTGCGCACAATATGCGCAAGCCTTTTGCGATGCGTTGCGTTGCGCGTTGATCACACTCATATCGTTCATTACTCGCGTGCGTTGCCTTTTTTGCGTTGCGTTCCGTTGCGTTACTTACACCCGTACACATAGCCGACGATCGCGCGCGAACATGATATCTATCGCGCGATGTTCATTTGCATCGCTCGACATTTACAGCGGATAGCAATTCGCCCGGTAACGCGTGGCGCGAACGCAGCACGTGTTCCATCAAAGTTTTAATTGAAAAAAAATATATCGCGAAGTATATTGCAAGTGTTGCGAGAGAAAGCCGTATCATATTCGTTGCAAAACTGTAATCCCAACGGCGTAAAATTCAAAAACACAATTTCATATTGTTTACATCTAGAACAGTTTCTAGTTTCTATTTTTTTGTTTTTGTTCTTGTTTTTTATTTTTTATTTTTTTTTTTGGAACAAAACAACACACGCACATTAAATTCGCAATCCAATAATTTCGAGACATTTGTAAAACAATTAAAGAATTCCTAATTGTCGATTTATACGTGGTTAAAACGGCGGTTATCTGATATTATCTCGCGCATACGCACTGATTAGATTTTGTTTGCGCGCGACGTTCTCGAGATCCGCCTTTTCTCTTGCGACTCGATAATTTTGTAGTTGACAGCCGTTTTCCTCGGCAATTTATTCATAAACGCTTTGTTCTCTCACAAACGCTACTGCGAGTTGCCTTTCTGCCTCAACACAAAAAGGTCACTCTCCAGATGCGCGTACACAAGCATAAAAAAAAAAAAGAAAAAAAAAAATACTTCCATGTATGCGGTCGCTTAAATGTATTCGTTATTGCTTATCCAATCCAATACTGAGAGTGTAACGGATGGAAAATTGTTTGCCACACACGTTTCATACGGGAGTGGACTATGTCCGAGAATAAAAACGGACATATTGTATTTCTGTTATCTTGCCGGAGAGTGCGTTTTTCAGAGACGTTTTAAACGCAATGAAACTAAAATACGCGAAATAAAAACGTGAATATAAAAAGTCTGTTAATAGAAAAATATGTCGAGAGAGAGAGACGTTACGATTTGTTGACCTGTGACACTCGAGCGATAGCAAAATTTGAAATAAATAAATTTTTCGTACGTATTTTCGCCATTGTTTCCTTGTCAAGATTATTTTACGAAACGCCTTTTTCAAAGACGATCAAACAAAAAAATATACAATCGTGAGATAAACGATAAACTCTTTGCTTCTTCACTTACAGCTGAGTTTCGAATATACGCGATTCAATTTGCAACTTGAAAGAACGGATTAACAAATTGATGGAGATATTTTTTTTTTTTCGTCTTAATTGTATTATCTGTCTCGAAATAAAAATATTTTACTCTCAACACATTCACTTTCAAAATTTAATATTTCTTATGACGCCACGCGCCTTTAATTCCGAATATCGCATTCTGTGTTATCGAGTTAAAAACAGTCGCGACGGATATAATGTAAACTACTCTTTCCATCTTAGATTTAGTTTCGCGACGTTGAATTTGAGGGTGAATATTGACGAAGAAGTGCAAATTTTGCTGCATTGACGTACGATTCGAATCGCCGGGTGTATCGTATGAAATTTTTCTCTGTAATGCAATTTCAATGCAGCGAGATCTAACGAGGCGTAGTCGTCTTTTATTCAGAATCTGAGAATGAAATTCTCTGCCGTTGCGCATTCAGTTTATTCTGCGAGAAAGTGAGACAGCGCGTGTGTCTCGCTTCGTGAACATTAATACTTACACACACACACATACACACACACGTCAGACGCGAAAATGTAAGTTCGAGTTAAAGTCTACCACGGGGAAAATAGCAATAGAAATGTACGAATGCTGGCGGTTCTTAATTGCAATTGCGAACAATGCATCCAACACGTTGGTGCTGCTGGAAACTACCGTGTCGCAAGACGTGTGTATTCGGTCTAGCTAACGACCAGTGTTTGTTTTGTCTTATTATGTTTGTTCACAAAAAATGCCGCGCAGTTTTCTAAATTTTTTTTTGCACAGCTCTTTATTTACTTTCTATTACTTCGGTGTAAATACTGACAAACGTGCGCGTGTAAATTTTTCAATAATAAATATGAGAAAGAAATCAATAAGTTTCTGAAAAAAATACGCGCGAGAGAGATAGCAAGCCAGCGTTTGACACATTTGTTTTTCTGAAAAATAAAACTTGACAACAGCAATGATGTGATGTTATTGTCGTTGTACTTGTTAATCGTCCTTCTCGTTATTTCGTCGACAAAAATATAAAAAAAAAAAAACAACTTTTCTTTTATTTCGCTGAATTGTAATACTTTTAAATAACTTCTTTAACATTTCGTATATATCACACCATTATCAATTAACTCCCTCCGAAAATAGCTGGAACTTATCTCGTTAATGGACGTACTTCTATTCGCGTCGAAATATCTGACTGTGCCTCTCCCTCTGTTTTCCAACGATCTTCGTCGATAACCCCACGATAATTGTAGAAACGCGAGGAGGATTGGAACGCCGCGCGGGTACCGCGTTTGTTTTTTTTTTTTCCTTTTTTTTTTGCTCTCTACCGGAAGATTTATAGCGGGAGTTCCTTCATTGACACGGATGCTTTCCGTGTTAACCGCGAAATTTTCTCTAGTCACGAAACGCGGAGAGAGGCAACATTATCTCTCTCTCTCTTTCTCTCTCTCGGGGTATATACGAAACTCGCACCGCGCTCCGGCTACTACTGAAATAGCGCGCGTAAGGATGAGCTGCAACAAAAGTAAGTTGCGGCGAGAAACTTTTCACGCTTCGCGTGCGTGTGCGGAATTTACGATTATCTATCTGCCTTGTTGTTGTTCACATCGGTTTCATTGTTTGGTTTACGTTACAAGCGGTAATTTATTAATTATGAAAAATCAAAAAGTTCCGCAGTACAACGGGGAATTAATTAATTAATATACTTACGTTAATATACAATTATGTGATTCTCGATCTCTGTTGCAGTCTTATCGAAAAATATTACGTAAACGAAGTCGTTGCGGTGTAAGTCGTACATTTTAATTAAGAGTTTCATAAGAATACAATCAGAAAGAAAGAAGACGCAGAAACGAGACGTAAAATGCAAACGCGGATGAAAAAACAAAAAACGAAAGGGTTAACGAACGCTTTGAACGCGAGGGTGTTAACGATTGTAAAGTTCTACGCAAATGCACACGCGCAAAGTTTGCAAAATTGATACACACATATGTAACAACTTCTAGAAAAATCTGTTTTGTGACAAATTAACAAAAAGATGGCGACTAATGTTGCGGAAACGTATCGGCGCTTTCCTAAGTTTCAACTTTTTTTTTTTGCACTCTCGTCGCGTTCGTACATTTTTTCTCTACTGGATTTTTAATGACAACAGCACATAGTTTTTACGAGATTAGTTTTTGTTAGAGCGCATTTCCCGCTATCGTCATCGCGAATGCCACGAGCGACCGCATTATATACGCGGGCTCCTGCGTGATTTCGTACATCTCCCTAATTTCTTATTCCACGTCTCTCTCACGTATTCGCAGTCGTGGGTGGAAAAGCTTACTACTACGTTCCGCTTTTTTCCATCGCTTCTTGTTGTTGCGCGAGCGTCATTCCCTTTTATCAAGCTTGGAAGGAAGGACGCTCTTTCCGTGCCATTTCTTCCGTATTAATTGGTAGAAAGGGGAGTTTAATAAAGCGAAGCACGCGGGCGGCAGGCGTTTGCCAGGCATCGGAACTTTGCCTGCCCATCTCTTCTTCTCTCGTCTTCTCTCTTTTTCTCTCTCTTTCCTCTATTTAGCTCAAGCCTAAATATATATGTATATATTTTATGTACATAACCGAATATAACTTTTATAGATGTGCAGCACACCCGTCTATATATTCAAAATATTGATAAATTTTTGATATATTTTTTCTCCCCGTAAATAATTTTTGTCGTCGTCGAATAATGTAGAAAACAAAAATGTACAGTAAGAAAAAAGTAAAACAGCAGAAAAACAATCACAAAAAAAACAAATTTATAAATTCGTTAATTAAAACAGTCCTTGTGCGATTGAAAAATTGTTTGATGACGTTGGCTCGAGAAATAAAATAAAAAATATACATACTCCACTTCACTTTCTCTTTCCCATTTATATTCGTTTCCCTCTAGTTGGCGGTGAATCCCGGAAAAAGTTCAAGAATCCATTTATAACATCTTGTAAATTTTTTTGGAAAGCGTACGTCACTTCGGTTCCTATTTGTACTTGTCACTTGAACATTTCGAAGAGATTGGAGAAGTGCGCTTCGCTTTTTCGCGAAGCGACCGTCCATCCGTCGCGTTCTGTTGCGTTTTTTTTTTTTTTTTTTTTTTTTTCAAAGATGCATGCCGCGAAAAACGGGATCCTGCGAGAAACGTCGACTCCGACTTCGATTTTACTTTGTTTTTCGTCGTCGACATCGAATCGAGAGAGCATCGAGAGACGTCGTTAAAAACAATTTGTCAAGATTCGTTCTTCAACGTAGTCGCGACAATAATTAATTGATAAAATGAGAGGTATCTCGAGAGGATCGCGTCTCTTCGAGTTCGTCCCGAAAAGATGCGCACCAACAAGATATTCGATTCCTCTTCGGATTCTGGAAAAGTCGGTGTTTGACTGCGTCTCTCGTTGAAAATTGAAAAATCGCGAATTTCTCTCTTGTCTTTCTAATTTCTTTAGTTTCGTCACAAGTGAATAACGCTCGTGCGCGATCATGCAACGTTCATAAACGAAACGTCGCGCGTCGGGGCTTGTCAACGAAGCGGACACGAAACTGTCAATGTCTATTCGTCGTGTTGTCGAGAGATGTATCCGATACTGACAATAGCGGGAAATAGAGAGAACGATCAATTTTGTAGACAAAACTGCGACGAGAAATACGAAGAGAAATGCGTTTTCTTTTTGCGCAATCACATCTGTTTTGATCGCGGTATATTCTTTTCGGTATTAAGTTTGCAAATAATCACTTAAAAAAAAAAAAAAATAAACACCAAAGTCAATCAAATGCCGTCCGCAATTTAAACGTTTTCACGACGGTTTCAAATTTTCAAGCATCAATTGTTACGCGTGCGCGGTCTCATCAGAAACTCATTTGTTTATTTATAAAGCTTAGGAGGCTTTAATTGAAACCACCGTTCCACATGGTGTGGAATATATTGCGTAGTCGATGTATTTCCGCCTGTAACGTTAACTGTAATTTCACGACAAAGCTACATTATTTGACTGCGAGGGCAAAGCGAGTCCGCTACGTGTAAATGCAAATATCCGTGTAACTTAAGCCGTGTTAAAGGGCCAAGCTGCGAATGGCGCGACCAAGAGCGATTTACTCGCATGAATCTCACTCGTATCGGGCAGGAAACTCCTCATTTTGCACAGTAGTGTAATCTCGCTTTAGTCAGACGTAGCTGCTGGGCGAGCGTGACTGACGGAGTCAGTAGTAGAAACACGATTTGGGTTGTCATTCAGATATGTCACAACACTACGTTACAACACATCATATCTCCCTCGAGATCGACGAGAGATTTCGATAAAAGATTTCACGCGAGGTTTTTGACGTGTTCAACACATTTATCACACTCACGATTACAACACTATTTTACACCCAAAAACTTGATGTAAAAACTTTTTAGAGGTAATTGGATTTTTTTTCTTGTGAAAAAAAAACTCGCGAAAAAACCATTTTTAAACCAGTAAAATTCGTAAATTATTCGCCGAATACGTAGTCACGTATCCCATTAAATTGATCAAACAAATCAATTTCTTAAGCTACATAAAAACGTTCGCGTTACCAACTGCAGTATCGGGTTTCTCTTCAAATAATCCATTCAATTATTTCGAAGTCATTATTCTTCTGAAGTGTTTGCTTTTACATGTGCGACGCGGCCAATCGTAGTATCTTTTATTGAGGTTTTGTTGAATTTTTTTCTCTCTCCTTTCCGTTTTTCTTCCGCGCGGACCATTTTTCCCGGGGACCGACTGTTCTTCGCAAGACTCTCTTTCCTCCCAGTGAGAGAGAACGATTTGCTATCAGTTAAGTTACTTTAACTAAAAGCTCGAGGCAGGAAGCAAACTCCCTCCTCGGGGGTTATCGATATAACGCGATTCGCGGCTGATACGAAAGTCGACCGAGTGAACTGCTTTTGATTTGATCGACTACACGTTCAACGATAACGAGCTCGTTAATTAGTGCGTCGTCCGTCTGATTTTTCCGGTTTTCTAAACGGAGATACGTACATATCTTCACGGCACACAAATCAATCGTGCTTCAATGTTCGCGGTAGTACTTGCAAAATGTTATATTGTGTAAAATTCATCCCCCCAAAAAATCGCACGTTTTCGTTCTATTCTTTTTTTTTAATACATTTTCTTACAATTTTTATTCTCACGTTCTTGTCATCTTGTCTTCTTCTCAATCTAATCTCGAGGCGATCGAAGCGTTATTGGAAATGACGATATAATAATTTTCTCAGGCCGCCTATATCAATTACTATAATCCGATACACATTTTGATTTTCTGTAAATCAACGCTTTCTCTACTCCCCTCGTCGATTCACTCTCTCGTGTTCGGTCACCTTTGTTCAAATTTAATTGAATTTAGGATTCGGTAATTTACGGTTTGATGGATGTACTTACGTTTCGAAACTCGCAGTGTTTTGTTAGTAGAGAATTAAATAGTCGTTTTAATCTCAAAACTCTCACATGTGTGTGTGTGTGTGTATGTGTGTGTCGTTTGCGACAACATCAGTGTTCCAGCGCAATTAACATTTCATGAAGCATATATGTGAGCTAAAAAAATCGTTCATCTGTTTCATAACACAAACGTATAAAACACAATATCTTTCGTTAATTGCAGATTTTTCAACGAAAGTTGTTTGAATTTTTTGTTCGCTCTCATTTTATGGATTCTAACGAAAACACACGCGAGAGAAATAAAAATTCGAACTAATCGTCAAAATAAAATACACTTGAAATCAATATTGAACACATAGAGAAAAATGAGTGCTCTTAATAGAGCGGTCGATTGAATTCGCGGAATTCTCTTTCGAGAGTTTTGAAAAACGTCGCATTCACACCAGAAGCGCACTATCGGGCTGGTGCGCGCGGAAAATCAACGCGCGTGCGGAAAATCCACGGAATTCGAACTTCACAAAACGCATTCGACCAGACGCCGCGTCGCCCGGTGGGAATTCTGCGGAATCAGATGGAATCGATCACGTCCGTGCTACGCCAAATGGTTGGCAACCGCGTGGTTAACACACACATACACACCCACACTTGCGGCGTATAGGCGATCCAAATTGTTCTACTTATCGCTCCTCGGGTCAATTAAGCGTGCAGACGACGTATCTTTGAAGCTGATACAAAATTGAAAATTGACTTCGCGTTATTCGATCTAAGATTAAATTCAATACGCGTAAAAAATAAAATGAAATTGTCGTAACCGATTAAATGAATTTAAAAACAGTTAGTTCTCTTTTTGCTCTTCAGAGTCGCGCAATAGAGTAGTTAATTAACGAGCCCCGCACAAGAAAAAATCCCGCGTGCAATATCGGAGACGATTCGCGTCAAGAAAAACTAATAGTTTTTGTTCCGACTAAATGCGTAGAACACACTGCGCGCAGACATTTGTTTCGTTCGTTGTGTGTTTTTTGTTTTGTTTTTTTGTTTTGTTTTTTTTTTTGCAGCAACGCACGTGTCAGCAATATTTTTTTTTTTTTCAGACTCCTTTTTAAACGACGCAAGGACTCACAGTGGAATTAAAAAAGAGCAATTCCATTATATTTTCTCGTGTAACGAGATTCCCCGGGGCGGATACCGTTCCATTACGTCTCGCGAATTTGTATTCTTCGTTGTATCCGGGAGGCTTCATCTTTATATACGTCAAAGCATTTTATATTCCGTCTGTGTTCCCAAAAATAAACGTTTGTGTGTTTTGTATTAACGCTTGCATTTTGTGTGTTAACGTATATCTCGCAAGAACAGCCGGCATTTAAGTCAATTTATCGGTATAATAGCCTCTTTTGTGTACGAAACGTGTTTCTCTCTCTCTCTCTCTCTCTGTATATCACAGTAATATAATAACAATGAGTCAACACAAATGTTGAAACGAGTGTGTAAATCCACGTGTTGTGTATTTTATATAAATAATGGAACGCACATGCGCTAACAATGTTAATTAAACTTACAGACGTATTACAGACATTTGGGTGAAAAAAAAAAAAGGTGTATTTTTATAATTAACTTTTAATGTGTGATCACATGTTATGTGATAACATGTGGTATATGATTATTTAAGTGATAGATATGTTTTTTTTTTTTCATTTTTTATATCAAGGTTTTATCTTACGTTGCATCTAGTGTCATTTAATTATTATTTTGAAAACTTGATAAACACGAGTTACTCCGCAACGTTATTAGAAAGTATGCTGACAGAGCCGCAACTGTTTATTGCATATAAATGTTTTTTTTTTTTACGTGACGTTACATAAAAAAACCATATAACATGCAATTTATTAGGTGTGGTTTTAGCTACGTCATGAAATGTGCACGTCAGTTTTTTACGTCAGTATCGCACAAGCCTCGTGTTTACTTCCTCTCTCGGAGTAAAACGATATTTATTTATATACGCGAATGCAACTCACGGAACGGTATTGTTTCCCACATGTGAGATGCGCTTTAACGATTTATCACAAACGTGACACGATAATAAATTGGTACGTTAAGTTCCACAGAATGCGTCAAATCCTGTCCCTCTTCTGTGTGTATGTATGTGGATATAATTAATGATAATCTTCGTAATTGTGTGCGAAGGGTATTTGTATAGTGTCTTTGAGTTATAAATATGACAACACACACGCACACACACACACGCACGTGTGGTAGTTCACATGTCTCCTTATATCTCACAGGCGTCGCTACCGTATCCAACATTTCTATCTTTTGATGTCTCTCGCTTTTCAATTATTTAATTTTGTATAATATTAACATCATCGGATGATGTTAATTTTTCTTCAACTATGTTTCACAAAAATACGTTTCGCCCGGTGTGTATTTTGTCTGACATGTAACAAAATTGTGTAAATCGAATTCAAAATTGAATTTAAATCAGAATATTGAAAAAATTGTTAGCAACAATTATTTTGCTACGTAACTATACAGAGAGATGTCAAGGAGAATCAATTTGTAATGTGACATATTTTCGTTCTCTTTCTCTCACTGTCTCTCTCTCTTTCTCTCTCTCCCCTACTCGCACTTTCATATTTCTGCGAAGAAACGATCAAAGGAATACCCCGACAATCGCTGGACGTTTTCCATATTCGAGTTAAGTCTTTCGTACGTACCTACACTCGTATCGTTTGAGATAGAAGGTGACAGAGAAAAGAGCTGAGATGCACCGTTGCTTTGATAATTCGTCGAGCAACGCCAAAGGGCCCGAGACACTCGGGGGAATATATAACTTTTCCAATAAATGAGCTTTGGGATCTTTTGGATACGGCGACACAGCTCTGGATGAAAAGAGAGCGCTACACAGACACAGGTAGGACACAGCGCGGTGACGAACTCCGTTTACGGAGTGGCGAACTCCCCACGCTCTCTCTCGTGGCGGTAGAAATAGATCGGTTCGGTCGCACGTGTTGTCACGCCTTTGATCGTTTCACGCAAGATCGGTCTCTGGCACGGACACATGTACTGAACGTGTGACAGAACGTGGAACCCGGTCAGACACAGAGTCTACGTGACGTCATAAGCAGTTGCACCCTGTGTTCTCCAAAAGTTTGCCGGCGCAGAGAACGAGATAGTATTCTGGGAGATTCTAAAGACGCGATATACACGCACACACATGCACGTTGATAGTCTCTCAATACGTGTATCACAAAAAAAAAGAGAGTAAGTTCAAAATTTGGATATTTTTTCTATATGTATATTTTATGCACGTATAAATATATATATTTTTTTATACACATATACATATACATATTGATGTAATTATGAGAAAAGTAACTATTTATTGTCATCTCTCTTTTAAGGGTTGAATGTCGTAGTTGTGCTTTCACGTAGTAATTACAATCCAAATGTGTGATTAATCAAGCCTAGAATCTGCTAGATTGAGTCATTTGTCAAATTCAACCCTGACATTAATTAAAAGTTCTGAACTTTAAAGAGGTCGAAACAGCGACCTCTGTTTATTAATTATTGAAATTGCGTGCGGCGCTATCAACCGTCGCGCGCTACGTAATTTTTTCACACAAAACACTTTATTAAAGGTCAAAGCGAGAGATAAAATTTTTTATATGTAATAAAAGTTGTCAAATTACATGTACGCGCGATAAAAAGTGTAACGTTGTTTTGCAATATTAAAAGTAATCACATTTTTTTTTAAGACGCGACATTGGTGCGAATTTACTTCCGAAAACTTTTGTATTGTTTAGAATATATATATTTTTTTTGATCGTTTTTTCCAAGCAAAAATTTGTCACGCAGCGATGCTCGAGTTATTTCCTCGGGTTTCCGAGCAATCGCTTAATTAGCAGGCGGCTAATTATTAGCAGCAGCGGTGCGCAGCGATCAACGCTCGCGCGATATAAAGGCAAAATTCCAGCGCGCTACGTCGAAACAGCTGCTTCAAATTAATTGGGCAATAATTACTAAATAATGCGTCATGTCGTGGTCAAACGTAACATGTGTATCACTTTATAGAAGAATTTTAGTGTTATTAGTTGTTAGTTATTAGACGCTGCGTTTTCCCTTCCGTCTCCCCTCTCTTTATTAGTTCTCTCTATTTCGTTTCGCATTCATTGAAACATCGTTCTCACTTAATTAATTAATATTTTCAACAGATATAAATAGTACCAATATATGTTCGTCAATTAAGCTGATTTATTAACTAATAAATCAGCTTAATATCCTTTTATTAATTGGATTCTCATTATTATATATAGCGACCGCATATTTAACTAGAGGGTACAATTAACATAATTTCCATCACTATATATATATGGATGAACCAGAGATAAGCTTAATGCGTAATGTGTCTAAAGTGTATAATTGGATATGCAATTAAATTATATATCGATTGTATTTTGTGAAAATTGTGTACAAACGGCTAATGAAATATTAATTACAAAATGTTATTTGCGAGGGTGCAAAAATTTTCCGAATATCTTACGTGTGTGTGTCAAAATCTGAAAAAAAAAAAATAAAAAAAAAAAAACAGCGCGTTCTACAGACACACAATCTGACGAGTCGATAATTATCGTGTAAGTCGCCACGTTACGCAAATAGAAAAGAAAAAACCAGTCAATAAAGTAACATTACTTTTTTCTTTTTTTTTTATTATTTATACTTATTATTATTTTTACTTTATTATTTATACTGTTACCTTTACATAATGTTACACATTATTCGGAAACAATGAAGAAGCCACACGATTTGGAGGATCCTCGAACGGACTCTAAGTCGTTTTGTGAGAGGAACATTGTCTCTCTCTCGTCGAACTTGAGAATAGTTCTCAATGTTTTTTTCCGCGCAGTAGAACGGAATTCTCGGAAAAAAAGGGGTTTTTTTTCCGACGTCTGACAGCATTGGAATTTACGAGTCTTGCAATACATCTGCCTCTCACTTTACGCGCTCTCTTCTTCAAGAGCGATTCGAAGGGTTTGAGTAATACACAGGTATTCCTCCTCCTCGAGATCTCTTGAGAGGATCTTTTGCAGCGATCTTTTTCCCCTCTTCTCTTTTTTTTTCCCTCCTGTCTTCCACATGCTATTTCCTCCGTCGTTACCTTACTCACGCAAAAATCACATAAAATCAAGACCCTTCGGTGGCAGATAGTCTTCCCTCTAGGTCTCGCGTTGTGTCTCCCTTGTCCTGCTGCGATGCTTTTCCAGAGTTCTCTCAAGAGGTTTCGAGGAGACACGAAGGATTTTCTCGATCGTTAAACCACCCTAACATTTTAGCGTGTTTAGGTCTCTATTAATAGCTGACAGTTATCGATCTCACGGCATACGAAATATTCCTCGATGTGTTCGAACGCTTTATTTATAAGCGTATTATTCGCGTACGGCGTTTTTGTTCTCGCAAAATTATTTTCTCAGACACACAAACGCGATTATTTTTCTACCATTTTTTTTTCTAACAAAATATTTGCGAAACTTTTTGCGCTTTTTGCGTTGAATTTGATTCATTCGTTTTAAGATTAAAAACCTTTCTATTTTTGTTTTCAGATTGTATAATTCGGAATTTAGAAATTTTAATCATTATCCTCTTCGAGTATATTTGCTTTATCATAAACATTATACAGTACGTAAACTTTTCAAAAGCATTTGATTGCAAACAAAATTTCAAATGGAATTCAATTCAAATTCACAAGCAAATTCCAAATGGAATTCAATTAAACTGTTTTGCATCAGGCGGATTATTAGCAGCGTGCGCGAATCGGATTTAATTACAACCCTTGATGTGTACCGTCGCTTCAAGGGCATTCCAAGCCCAATCCAAGATCACTTTCTCTCTACTTACGATAATCCCTTCTTTAAGTAATCGCGCGAAATCCTTATCGTCGCGTTCTCTTCCTTTGTACATGTAAACGAGCGCGATCGTTGATTGAGAAGAGTGAGATTACAGGAGCGCCTCGAATGACACAGCGGTATTGTGTTATCAACTGGATGGTGAGATTGATGTGTGCGCGAGGATGAGTGCGCGTGTGCGTTTACACGTGCGAAACACGTCGATCTCTCTTGAAAAGCGCGACACGATGACGCTAATCCGTCGAAAAAAAAAAAAAAAACGCATCGAGTAGATGAACATCCGCGTTTTCTCTTATTGTGTCTGTCACGAGATAATGCGGAAAAATTGCTGATAAGCAACCGCGGGCGCGTGAGAAGAGACAGGCAGTCTTTGCTAACGATTCACCCCCGAAATGCGACAGCGAGTAATTTAACGAGCGTTCACGCGTGTAAGACATTTTTTTTCATCCGAAATACTCGACGACACACAGCTTGCACGCGCGATAAAAATTTCACAGAATTTGGAAAACTATTTGCCTGTGTCTCGATGCTACACGCGTGTAAATGTCCCGCTGATCAGGGACTTGCACCACCGACTGGACATTTATTAAATAAATAATTACAAAATATTTATATATGTAGAAAAAGTTAGAAACTAATAAAAAAATATGTATCTTAAAAGATACTTAAAATCTGGAAGCGCTGTGTAAATACGTAAAGTTAAACCGATTTTCGCGATTATATTCGAATCGATTTGGATAACAAGACGCGCTTATCTTTCACCGCGGAAGAACAACCAGCTTGCGCGGTGCAATTCCGAGTGCAATTTCGTTTTCGTCTCTTTGTTTAACGCACTTCTCGTGTATACAAACACACACACACACACCTATACACACGCTTTGTCGTACCGCTAAGGTAACCCTCAGGATCGCGCCAGATAACGCTATCGTCCCGCTCGCAGCAACAGCACGCCGGAGGCAAGCGCGCACACGCCATTTCAGCTTTTCGTTGCGAACAGAAGCCTCGGTAGTTGAATACCGGAGATACCGTGGGGAGGAATCGCTGGCGCGCACGCACTGCGAAATACACGCGCGAGTGTCTTTTTACATTTTTTTGCGAGAGGAAATTTCTTTCTCTTCCTCTGTTTCCCTTCTTCCCTCCGGGGGATATAAACTTTTTCTCTTTTTTCCCGTGTATACCTTCGACGGTGCAATGGAAATTACGACCACAGATATAGCGAGTAACTCACGGACGGAGAGACACAGCCATTGTTACGAACATCTTTTCTTCGTGTATTTCGAGCTCGTCCGTGTATCAGTTGCCCAAGACTCCGTCGATGCGTGCTTCGCCCAAATTAAACAACTACACTGGGGTAAAAAAATAATTAAAAAAAATAAATAAAAATTCTCTGTCAAAATAATATGTCTCGAGCATTGCCGCGAGCGCGACTCTCTCTCTCTCTCTCTCTCTCTATCGGAATTTATAAATTTTCCATTTTATTTCCACGCCGAAGCGAATGATTCGAAGAATGAGAACGGATCGACAAATTAGATCGAGTCAATTCATCGAAGAATGGAAGATTGAAGGTGCTGTTGCATAATATACAAGCGTTCCGCAAGGGATGATGATTAACAACCAACGTGCGCGTTTACGACATGCGGTGGAAAAGCAGGAGATCCGCTTTAAGGAATTTTCGGTTTTCTCTTTACCGCTCGAGGAACGCGCAATTTCGTCGCCGAAGCAGCGGGTTGTCTCGTTTCCGAGTTCATTACGTTTCGCGTAATTTCCGCGAGAAACAAAAGTCCCGAAGTTGTGGTCCGCGAGACTCTTACTCCGCTACATGTTAATCCAACGCCGCGCGTTATTCGCAAAAACAGCTACGCCAAAAGTGAGATTGTTCGAGGCGAGTCGTCATTGACTCTTTAAACGACAAAAGTTTTACACGAAGCACCGCGATTACACGCGCGTATATCGTTGAAACCGCGCGCCCGTCCTTCTCCTCCAGATTGTCTCTCTCGACGGACTCGGCAAACTGCCTCTCAAATTGATCTATTAAACGGCACGACGAAAATGAGTTGCAGCGAGTTGCAGAACTTTGCTTTTAAGAACTATAAATTTAAAGTGATCAATATAACTTTTGTTTAATAACTCTTTAGTTTTCCGCAAAAAAAAAAAAAAGAAAAAAGATCAAAGTGGAAAATGCCGCGCCTTTGTCGCGTTACTTTTTAGAATGCGCGCGATCAAGCGTAAATGAATTTATAAATATGTCTCGTGTGTAATATAATAAAAATACGTAAGAGTTTTTTAAATTGTGTTTGTATCATCTCGAAAACAAGACTATTTTAAACGCCTTATCGTCAGATATATCTCTCGGAGATCTTTTGACACGATCCCTCGTTTCGTATCTCGCGCGCTTGTATTGTACACTTTCGTTCTTGCTAACCTCGTTCTTAAGACGATAAACGAGGTTGTTAATCAATTTTCACTCTCGCGAAATATCACGTAGCGATATCATTTTACCCCGCTCATTTTATTAAACCGGAAAACACTTTAATTTAAGATGAAATATAAGATCCATCGGATTTAAGTTTAATGACGGTTCTTGTATTAATTTAAATTTTATATATATATATATTTCTCTTTCTTTTTATATACACGTGTATTGTATTTTTAACAGAAATATGATTCAAGATGTAATTAATTTTCAAGTTGTAAGCGATTGCAAACAAAGGTCTTAGCACGAACAATCACCGAAGTCGAAAAACAGTCAAGTAACAAAATCCTATATTGTTCATTTAAAATCAGACACATCTTTTTTTTCTCAGAATTTTAAAACTCGGACTTTATTTACCGAATATATGTACTGTTGAATATCACGAAGCTCTTTTCGGAGAGAGCTTTCCTTAGAGAAGGAGAATCACTTTACTAGGAAAATTCAAAATTCAAGAGAACGTAAAGTAGCGTTCTCTCGACTTTTTTTTACGACTATTTATTTTTCGACGTTTCCGGTTTTGGTAAAAACAAAACAAAATAAAATAAAATAAAGTAATAACTAAATAACAAAGGTCCGGTCTTATACGTTTCTCCATGCTCGTGAAGATCTTATTTCGTCACGATCTTATTACATTCCAGAAATGTTTGACTTGATCTCTCGAGAGATGGAAGGTAGATCTCGGCCACACACATTCTCTTGCGGCGCGCGGAATTCACGCGGCACGAAATTGCGTAATTCGGGACAGCGCGGATTTGGTTAAAAGCGATTTGCGCTTGTTCGCGCAGTTCTGTACGTACGTATACGAAACATCACCTTCCGGAGAAAGGCGCCAAACCCTCCAGCGCTGATTCAAAGATACAAATGGTGGCAAAACCGGGTCAGGGGTTCTCGACGAGGCTTTCTCGCGCGGGCATAAATGAGCCTCTTTCTCTCTCTCTCTTCTCTCGATGCCCGACGACGGAACTTTGACGTCCGAACCGCTCGGGGAATCACCTATACATTGGGGAGTATCCGGCGCGGCGTCTTGTCAAAGCTTTAAACGAGAAGGCGAACTGCGACGTCACACAATGACGAGGTGAAAAATGAAAGATCGAACTTCACAATAAGCTTTAGGAGTTATTTTGATATCGATCTTCTGTAAAGCAGCTTGATATTAGTAATATATGTGTAACGTGCTATTGTATGTAAAAAAGATCACAAATAATTGTGTAGAAATTCTATCGAATATATTTTTGTTTGAATTTTAAAAAAATATTTTATTGCTCGCGGTCATTTTATTTGTATTTTGTTAAGTGTATAAAAAATCGAATCGCGTAAAAAATCTAGAACACACATACATTTTACTGCAAACAATAATATATTTACATATAAATTCATATATTTTTTCTAATAATCGGAATAAAGAAAAAAAAACATTAACGCGATGAAATACTTGATCCGGGATTGATAAAGCGATAGGGGAAAAAAAAAAAAAACCGATCAATGGACGAAAATAAAATTGTCAACGGTCTTTGTAGCTGCAGCTACGTTATGTTTCGATTATGACTTCTTCTTTGGGAAGGAAAGGGATTTAGTAGCTGGCCGACGCGCTCAGAGCTCTCGAAAAACAGTAGGCAAAGCCCTATGTGTAAAGGGTCGAGTGGATCTCGATCATGCCTGAAAAGACTTCTTACACTCGATAACTACTTTCCGCGGTTGGGCGATTGTTAAAAGTACGCTCGAGGCGTATTTTCCGCGGAAATGCAACCGCAATTCTTTCCGCATTTAACAATTTTATAGCTTCTATCGTGTAATATTCCGCGCGAGTGAAAGAAAAAAAAAAAGATAAAAGAGCCAAAAGAATGAGAGAGAAGCGAGGAACAAATGACAAAAAAAGTACAAATTCCAAAGTGATCAATATCGAATTCGTGCAATCGCAATACCTAGGTACCGTCGCAAACGACGAGCAAGAAATTATTTTATTGTATTTGCAGAGAGAAAGAGAAAGAGACGTTATCTCTCTGTAACGCTGTAAAACACAGCGCGCGTATCTCGCGGCAATGAAATAAAACGAAACGAGACGCGCACGCGAAATAAAGTATCCCGCGAAGTTGTCGTTGGCGTATATCCGTTGTCTATTTCGGTCCACGGGCGGATGAGGGCTATCGCACCGCGTCATCTCGGTCGCTCGGAGAAGAAACGCACGCGACAGTCGCCTTATATTATTTATTGCGTCATAAAAGGTCGCGCATATATGCGACACGTGCACTTCACACATCGGATGTATGGGAAATGTTATTTTCAGATGCGTCGAGAATCCTTTCTGTGCTCGCGGTGATCTCAGGAAAGATACTTTGCGATTCAGCAACATCAATTTGCTGTCACTTCACACATTTCTGTTTTTTTTTTTTTTTTTCAACTATCTTTTTAAAATCTAGTTTTGCCATTTTGTGTTAGAGTATTTTCTCCTCAATTTATTGTTTTACTTCTTCAGATTTTGCACTTCGTACACACTAGCAAAAATATTGAAGTAAAAGTTGCAGAAATTTGATATTGTCGTTGGTTGTTTTTTTTCTTCTTTTTCTATTTTTTTTTGAAATAAGAAAAAATAATATTAATAATGTTAGTAAGAAGAGTACGGAAGAAGACAGTTGACGCAACAATATTGCCTGTCATGTCGCGATATATCTTGTGTGAAGATGCGTGCAGTTGTATAAATTATTTTTTTTTGACGTTTTCTTTCTCTCTGAAAAACAACTGCGCGCGCAAACTAGTTCCAATCGGAATCGTTTTCCGATGACGATTTGCAAATTGCAAATAATCGACGCGAGACAGTATTCCATAGTTCGTTGCTTTCGCGCGATCTCAATTTACTCCGTGTAAATCGTTCGATCGCAAAAATTTCTCGCTGTTTTTCCGCGAATACACACGCGCTTCTTTGTTCAATGCGACGGATCAAGTCACGCGTGTAATCGACAATTGTCGCTTTCGCGAAGAATCTTATCTGAAATGAAAGCATTTCCTTAATAAAAATATCTCAATGCTGTTAGAATATTGTGAAATTTTTTTTGAGAGTGAGTTCGGGACGATGACTCGATATATAATACACCGGCGATCAAAAATTCCACGAGAATGAATTCTTTTGGTGGACGAAATCCCACCAATAAACTGGAATTCGCACCATTAATTGTCTCGTCAGCGCGAGCACACATCGACAGGAGATTGTCTACAGAGCGTTTCACAGTAAATCAGATAGACGCATAAAATTTTTTATTACTTAAGATTTGTATCGCGAAAGAATAATTAAAAATGTCCAATATTAAGTCGGAAAAAAAATTTACAAAACTTTTGACAAGAAATCGATTAAAAAGGGAAAAAATCTTGTCAGACGCATCATATTAGTTGATAAGAAATTGATATTCAAGAATTGTGAGAATTTATTAACTCTTTCGAATATAATCGATGTAAAAAAATCGTCAATTTTGGACGTCGAAAAGGTTTGACATTCGCCACATGAATTATGGAACGCTCCGTAAGACACAGATCTATCAATGGAAAACGCATGTCTGGTAAAATTGTTTTACGCTCGGAACAAAGAAAGATGGGATTGAATTCACTCGAGGAGCACGGATGCCAAAGATCTTGTCGAAATGCAAATGTTTCGGGTGAATCTGCTCTCAACAAGTGGTTTAAGCCATTAGTTGCGCTGAAAGCTTGCGAATATCGATAGTCTGAGTTCTCGCTCACCGCCGAGAGTGCCGAGAAGCAGATGTTCTCGTTAAATCAAGTTACCGTTGTTTTTTCTGGCGATTAGAGTCTCAATTTACGAAGTCTTGATTTTTATTTTTATTTTTATTCCGGTCTGATAAGAGAGTTTCGCTAAAAAAAATAGATACGTAACGTGCGCGTCCTTTAGCCGCAGATCCTGTTTTTTTTTCTAACATTAGTTTAATTTAAGTGATTCTATTTTTGCCGACATTGTTAATTTAAGTGATTTAAAACTGTTGCTCTACAACCGTGTGTGTGTGTGTGTGTGGTTTTTACTTCTTTCTTCTTAACATATTTGTATAAAGATACGTCTCTTCAAACTTAATTAAATTAGAATAATTAAAACAGTGCTCAAAGAAATTCTAGATATTCTCTAATATTCCTCGCTGACTTCTCACGTCGCAGGATATCTTTCAAAAGCGTTACAGTTTCAAAAATATTGCTTCAGAAAACAAACCAAGTGTTATAACGCGCGCTATCCGCTTACATTCGGGATATAAAGAGAAAATTAAATGGTAACTAACGTAGAAGCTTTTGCTGAAAAATGCCGGAAGCCTCAACAATTCTAAACAAAAAAAAAAAAAAAATAAAAAAATAACGGCTTTGACAGAAGATATCGATCAACCGCACGTGGTAGGGTGTGCAACTCGTTTCCCGAGTTTAATTATTTTCGCGCGCGCGCACGCGAGCTGCACAACTTCGTATTCGTTTGCGGGCGCGCGATGTCAATAGCGAGGCGCCCGTCAACCTTCGTGGCTGAAAGCTATTAATTTTAAAGCCACGTCGGAATGCTTATCGGACGAGCAAACCATCGCCGGGAGAGACGTGAGAGTTAGACAAGTACGAAACGAGCAGACCGGAAGCGGTATTCACGTTAGAAACCCAACTGTTCGATCTCGAGGCGGGTTTACACAACGCGGGGCAATTTTGTTCAGAACTACGTATAACGAACTGTTTTTTACACCGCTAGATAATTATTACACAAATCGTCTCGGACAGAACGCAAAAACTAAATTCAGAACAGGTTTCCTCAATAAACAATTTGCGTTTAAATATCTCTTTATAACAATTATCTAAATTTTTAGTTTTTTATTTTTCATATTGAACTTGCTATTTATATTGTTTAATAATGATTGTCATTTTTTGTGAACACTTTCTCAAATTAAAGTTTTTAATAAGAAAAACTATGTTTAATAAAAAAGTTTTTAATAAAAACGAAATATGATACGAGACGTTTGCTTTAAAAAGATGCGCGCGGAAATGTTATTTTAATTATTCTCATTTGACGTTACGTGAACGCATCGACTGAAATTACTGCAAAATAAAACTGCAAATAATATCGTTCTATCAAGTCTGATGAGCACACAAACACACACACACATTCATACACACGCACACATGGTTAGAAGCAATTTTCTAAATTGAAGTTTCGGGACACACCTGACTGCTTCCTCCTCCGTGTAGCATAATTCTAATGCGCGTTCTATATGCGAGATCTTTACAGTCCATCGCGTCTTGGTCCGCAGCCAGCGACGTGCAGTCTGCGCGAGCACTGCGCATTGACATTTTCTCCGCAAAATGCGACTGAACAAAAAAAAAAAAAAAAAAAAAGAATCGATCGAGCGAATCAACAGTTGCCAATTTTGTCATCACACACACATACACGGACGCATACAATCGCGAAAACGCAAACACGCCTCTTACAATTTGTACACGGAAGATTCGCGCGGTTCTCGTATTTACCGAGAAAACAACAATCGCAAAAACGATCAACGAGTTCGATTACTCGTACATGTGTGAGCAAAGTAACAAGCTAAAAAACAAACTGTAAAAAAAACGTATCTCTAACCTGATAAAATAACCGACTTGTAATATTACGAGATTATATCTTTGACACATTAAACAACAATGAGTGTTGTCGAACTGCTATTAATTTATATATTTTAAGAATACACGACTCTTTTAATTAACCGACCGAAAATACTGTTTTAGGCAAACTTAATAGAAGAAATTGTTGAAGAAATAACTTTATTTTCCGCGCTATAAATTAATTAACAGTTTGCGCAATGATAGCACGTACAGATCGTAAAAAGATACCGTAATATTAAAAGTAATAATAAAACTAAGAGAGAGAGAGAGAGAGAGAGAGAAAAATTGCGTTATGAGATCCTTAGATTACACAGTGGACTCACTACAGTGGAGTGAGTTTTTGTTCAATTGAACCGGTGTAAAAATGATGAAAAGAAACGGCGAAAACGACACTCGGATGAGTTCGCGGATCAAGGAAAGAAAAAATTTGTCCCGCGCGATTTGCCGTTGAATATCCCGCTTTTATATCCCTCCCGGGATGGACGCGGGAGCGACCGTGCAAGTTGATTTTCGAGAAGGTCTCGGACAAATCGTGCGTGACAATCGTCGCTTTTTCAAATCGGCCACACGAGAAAACGCTTAACAATCTGTTCGTTGTCAAGTACGATTTTCTCAAAGCGAAAAAAATTCTCTATAACGAGAATCGTATTCTAATTTTGTATCCGAAAAAGAATGTGTGTGTGTGTGTGTATTGCTTTTTATGTAGATATTATTGGTTCTCAATAATTTATGCGGAATATAACCGAGAGTTTAATGCATGCAAATTGCTTTCACTGCTTCTACTTTGATCAAGCTTGAAACTGTTTTTTTTTTAATTTTTTTTTGTTAAAATTAAATTTTACTCGAAAGAAGAGATTGAATAACTTTTTATTGCTCGTTAAACTCCTTAAGATATGTTTGGAAACTTCGTTTGGCAGTATCGGCCATAAGTCATAAATGTGGTTGTCATAATTGTTTACATGTTTTCTCCGGGGACGAGGTGAAAGATTAGATGTGAAAAAAGGTTGCTTCTGGGGAATAGCTTTTTGTACTCCCACGTTTCTTATGTGAGATGAACAAAATAAACTACCGGGGCGATAAATCAAATAACTCGCGCGAGAAAAAATTGATCAGGAAAAACTTATTACATATAATAACGTAAGTGTAATCGTGACGGCGTTAATGAAAATGTCTTGCACGACTAATCCGAAATTTCACCGAGAGTCTCTTACGCGACGAGAAACTCATTTTGAACTGCTCGCTAGAACCGAGATCTTATAATTGCGTCCTCGACAATTCAATCTAAATTAACAAACGTCATAAACATTCCCGAGATAGTGCTCGGGCGGAACTTGCATTTCGCATCGCGGAAACAAAAATCGTTTTCACCGATAGAGGACAATCTCGCGAAACACTTTGGAAACGATATTATCGCGAGATATATTCGCTCTCCGTACGAAAGTTGTAACTCATTAACGTCAGAGGTGCACGTTTCTTCTTCGCATAAATTTCTGGACAACACATATGCGTATCTTATACAATAGTTTTCTGATATATTTTGTTTTTTCGCCGACTGTGTTTTAAACCGAACACACACGCACGTATAAATTGTCCCAATGACTGGACATGTGTCAATGACTGGACATTTATTGAAGAAATAATTTATTAGATATTTAAATATATTAAACGTAACAATTCTGAATATTTTACATATTTTTTTACATATTTTGAAAATTCTTTATACATTTTTTGTCATTAACTTCTAACTTTTTACATATATAAATACTGTGTTGTAATTGTTCCTTTAATTAGTTATTATTCCTTTAATAAGAGTGTCTAGTGTTTATGATATTTATCCGGTTATTGCGAAAATGTATGATATCTCGGGAACCTTTTTTCAAAAAAAAGTAAGAACAAGCGCCAAGTACACGTCAAATACACCTCTTCTTATTTTTTCTGGAAAGATACGTTTTTCAAGATATTAGACATTTTATATTTTGTAGTATTATTAATTTTATAAAACAAGTCTTATAAAAAAAGAAGTTTTTGTAATATTACATCATTTTGTAATGTATTAATTTTTAATTTTTTACTTTAAAAAGTTAAAGTATATAGTTTATTAAGTTTTAAT
Source organism: Pseudomyrmex gracilis (assembly GCF_002006095.1). Taxonomy (NCBI): domain Eukaryota; kingdom Metazoa; phylum Arthropoda; class Insecta; order Hymenoptera; family Formicidae; genus Pseudomyrmex; species Pseudomyrmex gracilis. Next base: position 199,846 of record NW_018020722.1, read on the forward strand.
TTATTAATTTTTAAGTTTTTACCTCATATATACTACGGTAAGGTCACTGACCTCGGTCGCGTGACCGCGGCGGGTTCACTGACCTCAGTCGCGTGACCGCGGCGGGGTCACTGACCTCGGTCGCGTGACCGCGGCGGGTTCACTGACCTCGGTCGCGTGACCGCGGCGGGTTCACTGACCTCGGTCGCGTGGCCGCGGCGGGGTCACTGACCTCGGTCGTGTGACCGCGGCGGGGTCACTGACCTCGGTCGCGTGACTACGATGACGACAAAAACGCAAGGATACTTTTGTTTTTAATTTTTCAACGTGAATCGAACGAGACTAAAAAGAAGTTGATCGATTCAGTCGTTATTAAAAAATGGCTGATTAAAAATCTTTTCTCCATTGAAATGCCCGATTTTCGCGTATAAGAGGCACAGTGTGCTCGCGCAGTTCGAGCGCCATTATATTGCGCGTGAACTTGGCGCGAAGCACTACCGTGCCCCTTGATATTTATGTAATGCACCGCTAGTTTTGTGTAATTGCATGTATTTCTGAGTGTCACTGACGAGAGAGAGCAGCATCAATGTTTAATTAACACCTTTACACTCTCCCGCAATGTTCTTACGATGTTAGTTAGTACAACGATCTTTTAGAATGGTCTATTAGAATCAACGACGCGTTAAATCGTGTGTTGCCACGTTCTCGTTACCAACGCGGAAGCACACGCGATACGATACTTGATCATCGTAGCGTCAACAAACGTATGCGTATAAAAAAAACAACTTTGTTTTTTTTTACATATGTACGCTGTGTGTTTTCGGTAAATACAAATCACAAAAAGCTTTGTTTGTACGTGCACATGATCATCATTAGAACATGTTTTTCTCTCTGTCTCTCGAGTTTCCCGTAACGCATTTCTTTGATTAAAAAAAAATCCGAACACAATTAACCGATAAACAATAAATGACAAAACTAGCTTGCGGGCATTCGTTCGCGACGAGTTTTTTTTTCAGCTCGTCCAGAAGCTAAAAAAACCTATTGATTTTATCTCGCTGGTCGTCGTGTTGTCAAACTCGCGCTGTATAAGTTCGTGCATAGCGCGCGAGTTTTTGGTCATTGTATTTACATGATAAAGAAAGGAAAAGAGCGACATGTATCGCGACATATATCGCGGAAGTGCATGATACGGAAAGAGGGAACAAGAAAAGGAAGAGAAGAGATTCTTGCCGATGGTTATTCGCCGAACGGACGAAAGAAGAGAACCAAATCGTGACGCGACGAAATGCTTAACGAATGACAGATGCGACATTCGTCGTGTTTCTCGGTAATTACGTCATCGACATTCCTGAAGAAGAGCACACGGCGTGCGCTGTTGTGCAGCAGCGCGAGCGGACTAGTAATGCGAAAATTTAATGGATCAGAGATTGCATTCCGCGACGCATCGTCGAGCTCAGTCTCCGCGGTTTCGCGGTGAGCGCCTCTTCCGGTTGCTCTTCTCCCGCCCTCTCTTTCGCAATCGGCATCTTGTTCGCTTCGGAGGATCCCACTTGATCAGGCGAGACGTGCCTGTTGTTCTCTCCGCTTGCTCGGTCTCTGTAATTCGAGACGGACCAATCCCGCTGATTGCGCTGATGAATATTCGACCTGACGTCCGATTGATTGGACTCCGCGATTTAAGATTGCACAATGAAATTAAACAAAACAAAAAGCCGATAAAACACACAAACACATACGTACACGTACAGCAAAAAAAAAATATAATAAATTGCGCGATAGGTGAACTTCGACTTTTTCGGTATCGAATTATCGTTTAAATGTCAAGGAGCGCGCAATCATGCTTCTCGATATCTCCCGTTAAAAATGCCACGAGAATGGATCCTCTTCTATTACAAGGAGCTATTCATTAGTTCGCGAGCTTCTCTTTAATTCGTAAAACTAATAAGATCGAGCGCGCGTGTGGTGGATTTACGTTTTTCTTCTTTTTTTTCTACACAAGTGTGTGTTATAATTCCTGTCTGTGGAAGATTTTTCTAATTCCTCATCTATGGACAGTGTGTGACGTATGTACGCTATTGTCACACAAATCTGTTCGCAATATCGATGGCGTGTTGAGAGAGTGTCCTTTGCAGCGATTAGCATACACCAACTCAGAAATTCAAGACGTCGTCGTTTACGTAGGTGCAATTCGCAATATCGCCTGTCCAATCGTTCAATATGGAAACGCGGCAACTAAGAGCGCCATTAAACGTAACGAAGCCGAACAGCAATATCCAATAACGGCGTCCTTGATACATCCTGTGACAGAGCTCACGTAAAATGTCAAATACACGGAAATATAATAATATTAACGGAGGAGATAAAAAAAATTCACGAGCTTTAACAGTCAAGTTTTGAATACAAAGTACGTTTTTATACACACACACACACATGTATGTCGAACGTTTATTTGCTCTGTACCATCTTCTCGTATATACGTGGTATAGTTTTCTGCTCTTTCTATCTTAAGGAGCTTGATTTTTTTTTCTCGAGAATGGGATGCCGATAATCGGATGAGGTGATTTTCTAATACCTCCGAAGTCTCTAAAGTGATCAACTCCTCTTAAATACGAACTATTGCATTAACTTCTCGAGTACGTTCAATAAAAGTGCATAGGTCGAATGTTTCCCATGAGACTCTCTCTCTCTCCTCTCTCTAAGACTTACAATTAGCTAATGCGTTTTCAGATAGGAGGATTTCGTTCTCCCGAGATGCGAAGAAAGCCGTCCGTTACCCCGTCCGAACTCGATCTCAACTAGTTACAGTTTGTTAGCAAAACTACGCTAACAATAAGTCGATGATACGGGATGGGATATAGCTACGTCGTTTAACACGTCAGACTCGAGCGTCTTGCAAAATAGAAGTATTGCGCTTTTGCGAAGAAAAAGCGAAGAAAGCGAGAAAGAGAGAGAGAGAGAGAGAGAGAGAACAGGAAGAGAAAATTATAATGACTGGCAAACGAGGTTCCTATATATATATATATATAAAAAAAATGATGTCGTGAGACGATGCAATTCTCCAACTAGATATTTCTCTACGTGCTGTCGGAAGAATCGAGCGGTAAAACACACTCGATTGCACACGAGAGAGAGAGAAAGGAACTCGTTCAATAATTATAATAAAAACCGGAAAAAATGTTTGCCGAACGCATAGAACTGTTGGGTCGCGCGCACGATTGAAGGTCTTCCCACCGGGGAACAAACAGATAAACATAGAAGGATATCATTTACTTCGGGACACTTCTTTCCGTTACCGATATATGATACAGATAGATTTTTCGCGAGAGAGCTTTACCAAACAAAAATACAATTTCTCAACTTTTTTTATCTGTCAAAATCCTCACGTGTGATGTGCACGTGTAAGACGGATTAGTTTTTTTTATCCACGCGCGGATCATACAAATCAACAAATTTTTCGCTTGACGAACAAACTAGAACTCAGCAGTCGTGTGTCAATGTTCACGTGTAATCTCTGATTCGCGTGCCCCGTAATAAGGTGAGATCGTCGCAGGTCGAGGAGAGTAAATCGTATTTGCCACGCGAAATCCTCTCTGATCTATTTCTTTCCAGCTGGACCGGTCATAATCCACACCGAGGTTTATCGCGACCGTCCGTTGCGAGCAAAGCCGAACGTTTTCCTTTGGTATTCCTTCCTTCAAAGAGTAGATACTGCGCTGCAGCATTTTTCCTGCGCTCTCTCCGAGCAATCGTGTGGGTTTTTTTCTCCGTGAGGGTACATCATTCTTTCTCCACTCGAGTTACTTAACGTTTTTTGTTTTATTTTGAACGATAACGCGCAAGCCAGTTATCCTGTCGTCTAAATTGTTTCGTTAAGTAAACAATTGCACAAATTTAAGTAAAAATTTACATAAATATTACGTAAAGCGCGACATCACGAGCTTTTTTCATATTACACCAAGTAAATTTCTAAATATTTTTTGAAAAGAGTTTGAGTTTTATATTTAAAACAAAATATTATTTCTTTAAAAAGTTTTTATAAAAACACAGATATGTTTTATATGTATATTTTAGTTTAAAAAAATAAATGCGCGCGCAAAGAAAAGTGGCGAGACGCGCGCGAAATAAGAGCGGAATACAAGAATCCGCGGGAGATGTTTTTTTTTTTTTTAGAAATCGGCTTGCGAGAAATTGACATTCGTCCGGGGATGAAGCTCTATCCGAGATTAACAAGTGGAACGGTAGAGACACAATACAACCGATTGGTCCGTGCTCCGGATAGGATGTATAGGAGAAGCTTCAATCTTGGGGGTTCGCGTTGCCGCCGTGTGTTCCCCGCGATTCACCTACCGTTCGCTTCCTCGTCGCTGTTTTTTGCCGACAGTATTATCGACGTTTCCATTTTTATCGGAAGAGGGGAAAACCTCAGCAGAACCGTGAGGGGTTCAAGGAAACCGGTAGTGGCCATTAATCACCTGCACTTCGCGAATTTCCTCCGCGCAAAAAAACGCGACGACTTAACAAGCGCTTGGCGTGCAACAGCTCGCTCGGGGAAGAGAGGAGGAGGCAGTCAGGTGTTGCCTTAATAAGATAATAAAGTAGAAAAATTGCGCGATGTGCTGCGATGTGATCTTTAGACTCGAATATCGATCCTTATTACCTTATTATTAGCGAGGAGAGAAAGAGAGAGAGAGAGAGAGAGTCATAGATATATCGTGTACACTTTTTTTAAAATAAATAAAAATAAAAGTTACATACGCGCGCGTACACGCCGAGCGTTGCTTGGATATATTTAAGATCGTTACGCGGCGATTTTCTCTTACCTCCTAATCTCGTGTTTCCCGAGTTTCACGATGTGTTTCTCGTGTCTTACGCGAAAGGCGACACGAGGGAATCGTCAGGAAAGTAACGACGCGAACTATTTCCCTTGAAATTCACACAGAGCCAAAGTAATGTAATCGTAATTTCTCGCGCGCGAGTTTCTCTCTCTCTCGAGAGAGTTTTTAGTTTCTTTCGAGTTTTTCTTCTTCTTTTCTTTTGAGAGGGGCAGAACAGATTGTTTTGTAAAAAATTATGTGTAAAAGCGGCCGAGACGCGGATTTACAAAAGACAGCGTATTACTACTGGAATCTCACCGATGCGACGATTATCGAACAAACACACGGAACTATGTATCGACGCGGACATTCTTTATTATAATTTGTATTACGTAACATCTCCTTCCCTTTCTTCCCTGCCCCCTCAACGTTCTTGCTGTTATTAACAGAGACACGTGCCGCTACGTGCCGCTTCGATTATGCGCTGTAATTTTGAGAAAATTACCTGTAAAAGTCATCAAACTGTAATTACGTTTTCGTGACTACTTGGACCTGCCAAACGGTTTTGTCAAGAGGCGTTTATAACAACCGCGGCGACAGTTGATCGTTCAACGTGACGCTAGTAAAATAAACACCGCCGAAATGAATATGACCGGCGCCGTCGTTCGCAAAACAACGTCAGCGGCTTATAATAAAAATCCGCTCGTGATAGCGTGAGATTAATTTACGTCTCACAAACGGGACGGACGTGTCGATGTAATTCGCGTCGCGTATTCGCGAACGCAGCACGGACATGAACAAGCGGATATAATACGTCGATCGAGTGCGCGTTGTTGTGCAAAACAAAAACCCTCATTCACACATCCCCTCGTGTCTTTGCAAGGACAATTTTAAGAAATTGCCGAATAAACAAATAACACTCTGCACGCACTTTGGACATAGATTTGTTTATGAAAATTATTCAAAAAACAAATGCAAAACGTTAGTTTACGCAATGTAACATATTAATATTGCCTTCGGGTCGTGTTTTGCGATATAAATTGCGCAAAATAAACAACGTCATATCTCAATATTTGATTACACCGAGGTAAACAAATAAAATGGTAATTTAGAATGTGGATGTGTTCGATACACCCGCTCTCTCTTTATCAATCAATCCGTATACATACATACGGTGTATTTAAAATAAATACGAACGCTTTTTTTTTTTTTTATCGAACTCGACCGAGCATCGCGATAACTCGAGTCATCGAGACAAAAACTACACATAACGTCCGAGTCAATTGGGAATAAAATCAAAATTCTCGATTGAATGCGTTTCCCGATTGTTATAACTGAATATACACCTCTGACGGCGCACGAAGATGCATATCGGACGACAATTCACGCGCGAATTCGTTATTAAGTCAAAGTGATGAGCAAACGCGGCAGAAGGTGATAGCGCGGCGCGCGTTTAATTAAAAGCGTTTGACCGTGTAGGACGTTTTGCGAAAGTTACGAAGGAACGCGCTCGCGTCAATGAGGACCTTTCACTCGGTTTAGCGAAGCGGACGAAAAAAAAAAAATCTTTTCATCGATTTGTTTCGCGCGTAGGCAACGGCGCGTTACCGCCAGTGAATCGAAACAAATCAGATTTACAACAATTACTCTATCGTTTTTTTATTTTATATATTTAATACGCATCTATATACGAAACGTTTCTCTCTCGCCACCCTGTTCAGGGGCGCATATCCTGCTCTTAAATTGTCCGGTTTATCGGTACAAGGAAATTCACTTCGGGGTAATTTCACGGAATATCGAGATTTGCGAAAACTATCGAAACGCTGTTCGGGCGCAGATCGGTGAAAAAAAAATCATAGATACAGGAACTCATTCTGCTACGTGCTCTTTCACGAGAGAGAGAGAGAGAGAGAGAACCAGTTCTCGAGCGAACTTTCCGGTTTTTTAGTCGTCGAACGGTCTGAAAAATTCTGCGTACGCAGCACACACCGGCGACCGTCTATGCTCAGAATTGTAGGAATTTCAATATACCTTAACAGCCGAATAACTCGCGCAAATAATTCGAACGTTTTCATACTCGAATTGTACTTACGCTTAACATCGCGTAATCACCCGCGGCGAATAACGGTTTGGTTTTCAACCTCCGATATGTGTACCGATATTTGCGCGCGTTTCCGTTGGCGGTGTGTGCGCAACTTTAATTAGCATTTCGCGCAAACTAAACGACGCGAATTGCGCGCACGCCCGCGCACGCGATAATTCATATATTATACAATATGTACGAACAATTCGAATCGAACGCTATAATGAAAACGTTATAAAGCAATTATCCTTTATGTTTATATAGCAGTTAGAGAATGTTATGTTTTTCTGCGTTTACGAATAAATGAGATATGTCGCGGATATGTGAATAAATAACGTTGAATTTTTCAACAGTGCGCTTTTTTGTTATTACTCGTATTTAGAGATGGAAACTCCGTGTTATCATCAATATTATATACGCAAAATACTGTTTAATATTCGATCCCCCCCCCGATTTCTCACGAGCACAAATCTCTCTAGGGGTTAAATCGAAAAAATTCCGGCAAAAAGTAAGGAGTAAATTTTTCAAGGCGCAAACGTGGTGAAAGTGCAATTAGCGAAGGAAAAGAAATTGTTTTTACAAAAACATTAATCGTTGCGTCGAAGATATTTCAAGGTTATCGCGTTACAGAGCAATGTTCGAGTTTACAATTTCAAACAGTTCGAAGGGAACTTCTCTCATAAACAAAACGACGTAGTATCTACATATATATTGCCGTACCTACTAGTGAAAACAATTAAGAAACTTACCATTGTATCAAATTTCTTCTTTCCGCTTCTTTTCTCTCGACGAGACGCAAACTGTTGTTTATTAGACCGCGTTATATTCGTCAATTAGAGAGATCCGTTTTTTTCCACAGATAGGTTGGAGAAAGAGAAAGAGAGAGAGAGAGAGAGAGAGAGAGGGAGAGAAAAGTCGGTTTTCCTCGCGAGACGAGAACGGAAAAATTTCTGAATGAATTCCGTAAAGGAGGCTACGCTGTCGACAAACTGCCGGCAACGAGACTATCCGTTAAACTCAGTTTGTAACTTTATAGAATGCTGTTGACGTGATACACCGTTTCGCAATCTCTGAAAGGGTTTCAGAAGACGCTATTATTTCGCGATGAATAGTTTTCACGACTGGTGAGAAAAGAGACCATTTTTTGTGAATGAAAATAATCTCCTCGCACCGCAAAGACTCAGCTGTTTCGGAATAATGATATCACTGTGTCGTTCTCTTTCATCCTCCATTCCACTTTACTCGTCCTCAATCTTAACGATAAATCTTAACGATAATTTTATGTGACTTTAAAATATCGCGACGTTTTTTTTTTTTTTTTTCTGTTCAACACACGCATTAGTTGTAACTCAGCGATTAAACCGCGGATTAAAACTTCAATGAAAGCTATCTTTTTTTTTTTTTGATATTACGTTGAATGACAAAGTTCGCGTCGCTTCCTTTCAGAAGTTTAATTCGCAAAATTGCTTTTCTTTTGCCTCTCGAGAGGGAGCATTAGTACGTTGACAGTTTAAGAAAGAAAAATTGAATTCGTGCCTCAGAAACCTGTCGGTGTGAGATCGAGATTTTCAATGTGTACGCGCGGGAAGAATGAAGATAACAATATCGACGCGCGCGACAACAATTGATAAGTGTTTTTTTTTTTTTTTTTTAACCCTGGAATATAGAAACACGCGAATTAAACACCGATTAAAGATGACGCGATCAATGACGCGGCCTCTTGTTGTCGCTTTTTTTTGCGGTGAGATCGGAATATCGGAGTCCGTTAATAACTCAACCAAGATGTGACGACAGCTAAGAGTGGCTATTTCCTCGAAGAGAAGAGTAGAAAAGAGCGCGTCGTCGTAGAGCGGGAAACAAGCTGCGCCGCAATAAACCGAGGGGGGTGAAGTCGATCTTGAAAGTCGATTATTCGCTTCTTGCCCCGGAGAGAAGAGAAAATATAGGCGGTCGCGAGAGAGGGAGGCTCATCTTAATCCGATTAAATACGTCATTCTTGACTGCTCTTCCCCATAATAGGTCTGCCGTATCCATCGCGAGGGGAAGAAACAACGTGGAGTTGGCGCGCGTTATCGATTCGCGAATCGATAATAAACGCGTTCCTTCGCGCAACGATAAAAAACTTATATATATATATGTATATATTTATTATCTTCCCGAGTATCGATCGCGCGCGAATCGTCGCCGACGACAATTGCCCCCGTCTTCGCGAGGGCACGTAACAAGTCGATGACCGTGATAAAAAAAAAAGAAAAAAAAAATTAATATCGCACTTTCTTCGCGAGGAATGAGGTGGATTACCGTATCACGCGGCGCGTCGATAAGCCGGCAGATAGAAAAGATGGGGTCAAGAGACGTTTTAATAGAGAGCGTCGATCTCTCGCGGCCCCTTGACGTAAAAGAATCGTAAATTGCGACGGTGAGCGCGGTGAGCGAAACTTGATCGCACACAACTAGGAAAAATTTATCGCAATTGATCGGAATTTACGACCTATATAGTCGCGGGCAAGCGACTAGTCTTCATTGCTCATCTCTCGTAAATATAATATTATATCGACGAAATCGGGAACGGAATTGTTGTTTTTTTTTTTTCTTCGCTTTTTTGTTTTTCATATCATCGCGCGAATACGCACATTATATGTATGCGTAAGTATTAATTGATTTGTAAACAAAAATTAGATTTTCGCAAAATACGAGAGAAAATGGAGCGACGACAGCTTTTGTCGCACATATCACCGAAAACCATTCTTGACTAATTCTCACTCGGAAGCACATGCACAGAGAATCTGTACAACGCACTTCCTCTCTGCACAGACTTCGCCATACATAATTCCATTCGTGCGCCCGTCAAATCGCAGAGATTGCATTAGCCCCGAAGACTGCACTCCGTGTACATTAAAAATATTATCATCCTCTCTCTCTCTCTCTCTCTCTCTCTCTCTCTTTTGTATATCCTATTAACTTCTGTTTTCGCGTTATAAACGCGAATTTGCGTGCGCAAAAACACGGTCGTTGCAAAAATAAAAAATTGTCTTCTCGCACATCAGTCGCGCATACGAGTGAAAAATATCTTCTTTTTTTTTTTTTTTTTTTTTTCCACTTAAAGCAAGTCGCCTTCAGGCGCAACAATTAAAGGTAAGCTGCTTTCTTGAAATTAAGCTTTAAAATTTAATCGATGACGCTCTTTGCTCGCAACTTTTACTTTCGCAAATTAATCGATCGAAAACGCGAAAGTTAAAATCAGAACGAACTTTCCGAACGCTCGCGTCACGAAGAAATGCGAATTAATCGATTGCGATCTCGTGACGCGAACCTCCAATAATTAACTGCAACAGCTTCGGCAAACAATATTACGATCGACTAGTCGACTTAAAAGTATAATTTTCTCTTTGCTACGGCGAACGTTGAAAGATATCCAATATTTGTAATAACTTGATCTTCGATGAATCTCTTCTCGCGTAGAAAAAAGTGCCGCGGATTTCAGTCAATTTTTGTTTAATACATCGATGTTGAGATATTAAATGTTTGTTTTTTAAATAACGAACGACGGCTCGAATAATTCCCGAACATATACATAAATGAAAGAAAACATCAAATTTTTTAAAGACACAAACGTGAATGTATAAATGCGTTATAGTATCGGATTACAAATTGCGCGCATCTTTTAAGTAAAATGTTATTTCTATCGAGTTCAACTTTTTAAATCGCAAGATATTTTTCGGATGCGCGTTTCAGAATTTTTATTTCGAATTTCGATAAAACGTCCCGCCCGAAAAGTGGGAAAATTCAGATTCGACTCCTAAATTATTCTCGAACTTATCTTTTCTCCCAACTTTTTTATCTCGTACAACAATCGAAAGCAGCTGTTGTGAATTAGTTTTTTTGACATTAATACGCAGTCACAATGCTCCGCAACATACGCGCAACATGTTGTAAGGGACGTACTTTAACTGCAATTGCATAAGTAGTAGCCTTATTTCTTCATTCTATTTATGGGACGCCTGCTTTTGACACAACGGAGTTATCGCGGAGTTAACTACCTTATATGGAAATTCTTTGCACGCGCACGCGTTCTCCAACAATGTCATTCTTTAACGAATAAAAATCATTTTCATGCGAACTGGAAAATAAATTTTGTCAGGCAGCATGCGATTTGTATATTTTGTAGATTTTTTTTACAAGAATTACCGCGTTTTCTTCTTCTCCAATTTCAAAAATCTCCAACGATTGTGACTGTCGATTCTGTTGTAAAGTTCGAAAAATGTGAGAAAATACATCCGCGTGATCAGAAGAATGAAAAATAAAACTCACCGTGTGTGTGTGTGTGAAGAAGCGCAGGATTGCTCGAGCCTGGATATTTCTTTTAAATATAATAAGTCGAAACAATTGCGACAAGAGCGCGAAAACACGAACCGGACCGATCCGATGACGGAGGCGGCACTGAGCGTGTCGGACGAGCGCTTGACACTGACTACTGTGAGTAGGCCCGAGTTACTCTCGAGGAGTCTGCGCGGCGTCGTCTATCACTTCTTCCCTCCGCCTACGGATTTTATAAAATCGCTGTACTTCCCCATCTCCTCTGGGCTTCTCTTCTTTCTGTGCGTTTCATTCTTTTCTGGTAAATACTAAGTATTTCGCAAGAAAAAACATTTCGTCTGAAAGTAAAATTTTTCAGGCAAACTCTGAATCCGATCCGAAATATCTCGAGATCGAAAATATCCTTAATATTCCTTACGAAAACTTTTTTGAAATATACATTAGAGGCTAAACTACCTTAATTTGATTCTTCAAATCTTTCAAATTTTGAAAAATTATACGATAAAACAAATGAGAAAATACGGAGATGATTTTTTGTTCTTTCAATTTTTATATCGAATTTTATTTTACATGTAGGTAATTTATTGTATTGTAAATGCGCGTAATCGCGCGATACAAAGCGTTTCGAGAATTTCCCAAAAACACACACGTGACTCTTTCCTGCGACTTAGTCACGACTGACGCTTTGCACAAGCTCATAGTCCAATCTTCACCAACGCGAATATTAATATTTCCGGATGGACAGCTTTCTCTCAACGCGATTATCACTTCTCGCTGCGGATTTTAGATTCTGTGTCGAAGCGCTGCTCGTCGGAAGACTTGTAAGTCGTCGTTCAAAGCGAAACTTTCCGAACGAAAGTTTCCTTCCGCTGACAATCAAACAGCTACTTGTATAACTGGCAGGAAATAGGTTGCGCACACAAATACACACAACATGTATATAGACGTGTTCAATAGAATATATATACGTACACGTGTGTGCGTGCGTGCGTGTGTATGTGTGCGATGTGTTCTTCTCTTAACAGCAACATATTCGATAGAAAGTTTTTGTCGTACACGTTCAAACGGTGTGAAAGAATAAATATCGTACAGTCCGCGCAGATAATTTTTCTTTATTTTTTGAAAAACAAGAAAAACGTTTTTTTTTATAAAATCGTCATTTTTGCTTAGTTTGTTGTGATGATTAATAATATTCTATTAAATTTCTTCTTTTGTAAATATAAGTTTCAGCACAGCAATATAGATTGCCATAAAAATATATTAATAAAAAACTATATATATTGTCAAATAATGGGAAAAAAATTTTTTATGACAATTCTTCAAGTCTTCGCAAAATATTTTTTCTATGAAAAATTCACTACACACGATTCTAACGACTCACCAAAATCAATATTTAATAATCGTGTTGGTGTAAAATCGACGATAACGCGCGAGTGCTTCTTCTTTCTTGCGGTGCGCGGCGGTTTACTTACATAATGGTTTGCAGCACACACACACTATGGCAGTTTGCAACTTTGTTAATGACGTTGTTGTAGCAGTCTTTGTTCGATGGTTTCGCGAAACAAACCGGTGCTGTTTGCCGTATACGCAGTCCCGGGGAATCATTTATCGCAAAAATTATATGATAAAAATCAGCAAAGAGACTTTTTATTGTATAAAAATGTCACATCCGAAACGGGTCGACCTTACGCGCGATATCGCGAAGTAATATCGTTGAAATAACACACAAATGTTTCTTTTAGTCTCTATCATCGTTTATTGTATAAATATATCACCAAATAATATTATATATGTAGTAAGAGATTGCGTTTACGTAACGCGCGAGAAAGAATGCGATAGAGAGATCGAACGGGAAAAGTTTTCATAAAGGATGAGGAAGATGTGAGACAGAGAGAAAACAAAGAGGGGAGAGAGCGCGGTGTGTGTGTGTGTGTGAGGAGAAACTTAAAAAAAATATAATCTAACCGGTATTGCTGTACCAAGAAGTTTTCATGACGCAAGCAAGAAAAGCCATATATTCTCTCCTGGCAGAAGCAACAAAGTAAATAGCAAACCACCCGCTACATTTCTTCTCCCGCGGATCGAATGAGAAGATAAAGTAGGTCGTCAGTTCGATCCGGAGAGAAAGAGAGAGAGATAGAGAGTTTCTCTCTCGGCACGAGTGCATTTGCTCTTTTACATAATATAGTAAAAATATATCTCTTCGATATTTCTAGGAAACTTTATCCATCAGCAGCGATGTCATTATGATCATTATAATAATAATCATCATCATCTATCGTCATCATCATCATCATTATCATCGTGTTATCATCATCAATATTCTTATTGATATTAACTTCAATTTAACTTACGTATCACTAGAACAATGGAAAATTGTAAACGCACCTTTTCTTTATGTTGCATTATTATTACTCCGAACGGCTCGAGGTCGCAGCTTTAAAACGAAGCGCGCGTGGTGATCACACATACATTCGCCAAACAAGAGTAAAAGTTAACAGTCGTAAGCAAGAGTGCAATCGCACATTCTCAATAATAACATTTTATACCGCAAATTTTAATAACGTTATACCGTAACTGTTCTGTTTCGCGTTACCGCGTTTGAACATCGAAACGTAAAAACAAATTGGTTGGTGGAAACAAATTTCGTCGTAGAGCCGCGCTCTCGAGCGTCAAACGGAAAATAGTTAGCTCTCTAACTGTTGAATCCACAGGTAAGGGAAGGCCTTGTATATTTTGATTTTTCAGTCGCACGCCCGTGCTTTCTAACAACAAGTAAAAAATTTCAACATCGGGCGTTAACACAATTATTCTCGATCGAATCGCATCGTCTTATTATGCGCTTATTATGCTTAGTGAAACGACGATTAACCTACGCTGTTTTCTCACACGAGTGCTAATTAAAATCTTCTCGCGCGACCTTTTTTTGCAGAATTGTAAACGTTTCTTTGGCGAAATCAATCGCGCCCCCGAGGCAAAAAAAAAAAAAAAAAACAAAAAAAGGAACTTTCCCTCACCCGAAGGACTCGGGCAAAACCCTGAAATTATTATTTACAATATATCGCGCGTCCTCTACTTTCGTTTTTCTACTTGTCGCTTAACTTTCTTCGTTTTATTATGGCAAGCACGAAATTACTCGTTGTTCGCGAACTTTCGTAATCCAACCGAAAGAACAAGATAAGAAAGAAAAAAAAAATAAACAAAAAAAAGAAAAGAAAAATAAATGTCTCCGCGTGATTGTTACACGTGAGTTTGAGATGTCAGTTTGCGCTTTGATCGCGCGTTCGACGCCAATGTAATTTTCTATGTTGTTGTTGTTCGATTAATGTAATACAAAGATCGCGTGTGATATAAAGACGAAATTACTGTCAATCATCAGTCACATTTGGCATCAAACGCGCGATTGAGAAATCGCATATTTCCGTTTTCTCGCTCTCGAGAAGAAAGTTTCAATCCGTGCGGAGAGAAGACCACCACATTTTAACGCGATGAAAAGCGACGATTGCGTACAACTAATGACATCGTATAACAAGAAACTTGAAGTCAATCGTTGCTCTCATAATGTGTGTAATATAAGTATCTATCAAAAAAAAAAAGAAAATTCAACAATGCCAGTTTGCTCAGCGCATACAGGCGTTTTTTTTTGTTTTTTGTTTTACAACTGAGAGATTGTGCGCTGCACTCGTATGTATAGTAATACGTAAAATTTTCACTTTCAGTACGTTCTAAAAATATCTATATATAAAAAATGTATAATAAATAGGAGAAAGAGATGTTTTTTTTTTTTAATACATATATCCTTACTTGTGCACGATCCTGTATGGATTATTTTCTTAGTTTTTGTTTTGTTTCTACCGTTTCTCTCTTCTTTTCTAGAAAAATCTTTCAACTTGGTTGTTGTGTCGATTAGTGAATCTCCCGCGTTTCGGCGTATATTGAGAAACTTTGTTCGAAAAAATTGCGTCTCGAAATCACCCTTTTATTTCTCTAGCATTTCGTTTTCTCTGATTTCGTGACAATATAGGGAGATATTGTGAATATTACAAATCGATAATAAACGTTTAAATGTATTTGATTTTTGCGTTGTGTGCAGCTCTCGCGAGACGTCTTTTGTTGCGAACAAAGACCAGAGAACGCTGATTATATGATCGTTTCTCGATTATATTCAATGACTCGATCTTACGACTTCCTTCCCAGACTTTTCTCGTCAATCACAGATAATTGCGTGCCGAACAAAAGCTGTAATTATACACGCCGACTTCTGCAATTTGCTCGTTAATCGTAAAATATCGAACAATCCGTTTTTTTTGTTTTTTTTTTTTTGAAAACACACTTCTATGGACGCTGATGTAAACGCTCGCGAGACTTTTGAAGGCTTAAAAACTCTACGGCGATGTCGCGAGTCTTTCTCCAAAGACTCTGCTCTAAATTCGAGTAACTTGATTTAACATTCTTTGATTTGATCATCCTCTGCTTCACACGTACGCATCTCGTCATTGATTTGACACATTGTGAACTTCGCCGCGAAGATTTTGCGCAAACGATCTTCCGTGTGCAAACGCCTGATCGAATCTTCAGCTTTCCCGAAGTTAGTATCGCATCGGTTGCCAGAAACCTGTGGTCTCGTCCCGGCGGTAGTAATGAGGTTTGTTATCTCGGAAGACGGTGACGGCCGGAAATTGATTGTCCTGAATGTACTTAAGCGTCGCTCGCACCTGAAACAATATTTCAATAGTTGGTAGTGTTTTTTTTTTTCAACTTTCCTCATATTGTAAACTACAATTATTAGTATACATTATTAATCATTACCTGTGCTACGAAATGCGGTTGTTCAACTTCCGGGGACGTTGACAAGTGCTGTAGAATAAATTGATCGGACTGCGCCAGCCAGAGATCCACACCTCGAAGAGGATCATAATTGAACGGACCGATTCTCAATAATCCTAGAGTGTAGTCGTATATATCCAAAACCTGTGCGCGCACAATGAAAACATTCACGAAAGACTATATATATACAATATGAAATTCGACGCTTAATCAAAATAATATCATGTATAGTACATGTGGGAAGAGAATATAAACTATGTAAAACTAATTGATTTATTTACATAGCAAATTATGACGTGGCTCGATTAAATTAATCACCAGTTCACCTTCGGCGAATACGAAAGAATATTGCGAATGTAAATATTCCGTATACACGCACCTGCTGACCTCCGGTCAATTGTCTAGCGCACCTCAATGCCTGATCCGGGCCTTTGTCGGGAAAACTCGCAGGAAAGATCTCGCCCGTCTTCACATTCAGACCGATACCGTAGATCACCGGCCAATGAATCCCGCCTCTCACAGTGGTATTTAATTCGCCCACGCAGCACAACGTCAGGTCGATCTCTACCGGTTGCTTGTGAAACGCGGCTGGAAGATGATCGACCCGTTTAAACGTCGACGCGAAATATAAATTTCCGTTATAATTTAAAGCGATTGTTTTTATCATCGACTTTAGTTTTTTGTTTATTTCTGATTGGCGCAGAAATAAATTTTTATGCGCGCAATTTTACTTATGTGATTGGGAAACAAGTTCGATTTATTTATTGGACACATTTAATATTGAGAGTAAGTAAATTTGTTCGAGAAATTTTGTTGCGACATGAAGTCTTTATCTCTGGTTTTATCTCGAGCGCAAAGCGAGCAAATCATTTTAATTGCGTCATATCCGCGTCAAGCCAAAGACGTTTCTTCTCGAAAAAAACAAATTCTACGTGACATTGACGAACTAAATAACAGCGATATTGTAGCAAAAATACATATTTTGTTTACACGCACAAAGTATATTGTAGAATAATTCCTCGGAATAGTTTCTCGGATCGGAGTAACCGCCAACGAGTTGTAGCTCTAAGCGGCCTTCCACGGCGGGATATCCAATGGAGAGTTCCGTTACCCTTCGGATCATCGACGCAGCGGCGTCCTCTGTTCCAGAACCGTCAAGATGCGCCAGTGCTACAGCGCCTGAACCTGTAATCCAAATAAAGTAAAGAGATAACAATCGGAATTTGTCTTTGATCTCACGAATCATCAAAGAGATGATTCGAGTATTTGTTACTTCATCAAAAATATAGAGAACATTTATTTATTTGAAAAATTAAATCTCGGCTGAAACAATCAGATTAATCAAATATTTGTTCGTAAAATAATTGTTTATAATTTTGAAGTATAAAAACAATAAATATCACAGTGTAGAAACATATTAAAATAAAATGCAAATTTTACCGAGAGATCCTTCAAGCAGAGCCAATATAAGTTTTATGTCAGTGTTGAAAAATCAGTCGAGAAAAGTTTCAAAGTACCTCAATGAAAATGATCGTCAAAGCTATTATGTCTCCTTTTGTGATCGTTACACCTCGCCTCTTTCGGAAAGAATATAATATCGTCGGTTAAAAGGAAAATTAATTTTCAAACGTTTGAACGCCGCTACCGGGGCCGACTCGCTAATTACCGCGGCATGCTCATTATCGCGAGCGAGCGTCGAGAGGCCTTTCTCGCTGTTTATTGCATCGAGCGAACGAAAACGACCGAAGACGCGCGCTCACGTCGCTTGCACAGCGATCTGCTCGAAAACGATTCCGCGCAGAATCGCGCGTGTCCGACGCGATTTATCGCCGCGCGTTTTGACGATAAGAACGGAATGCAACAGAAAATAGCAGTTAGAGCGAACTCTCACCGAGAGATGTACAGTTTCAGACGTACACATTATTTATATTACATAAACATTTGTGTATATATTCTTTTTGCATATTTTAATTTTTTATATTATTATATATTGATGTAATTACATTAATGTAACAACGCGTTAATGTAATTAATTAGAATGTAATCGAATCTCTGAGAGAGTAGCAAGTTCTGGATTTCGACGTGAAAAAAATCTCGGCGCGAGATAAAAGCGCACTTTTTGTACATTCGCCAACTGTCGCTTGTAATTACGTACTTTCGACGTCGTACTTTCTACAACACGGCACGTTATTCACGCGCAACCTTAAAGACGGATCGGAGACACCCAGCTTCGCGTCGCGATCCGGTGTCGCCGTTGGCCTGGCCAAGGAGAAAGCTAAGGAGAAGCCGAGCGTATCTCGGGATAGTTTTGTTGAGATATACACGACGCGTTGTGTACGGCACAACACACGATGGGCTCTCGTTCGTGCGAGATGAAATACGTTATTGTTCAGAAAAGTAACATTTATGAAGCCCCGTGTGATTTATATCTGTTATAAATAGTTATAAATGTCGTGCAGAAAACATATGTGCTTGTTACGTGAGGAGACGCACACACGAGACATTTTCGTACATTTTTTTCACGTTCTCGCGCGGGGTCGCGCGTTTATTTTTCTCTTCGCGCGACTAAAAAAATTCCTTACGTTACACTTTTGAAGAGAAATAATGTTATTTTTTTTTTTTCTACGTGTGTGTGATGAGAATAATAAACATTATTACGCACTTTGCTCCGGTGGTGGACAGTAATATTTTATACAGAGAATTGCGCATGAAAGATGGATTTTTCTAAGTCGCGCGAGATAAATCGCAATTATATTTCTTCGAAGCTGTTTCAGCTTGTGATAATCTATCGTAAGAGATTAGCGTTTAAATAACCATGTAAATATGAATTGTGGAATTTTTTCCTCAAGCGGCAAAACCGAAGCAGCAAAACGATCATCTTTACAGCCTTCGAGAAAGGTTTTTAGTCTTTTGAAAATAGTTTTTTGTTTCGAAATTGTGCAGTTAAAAATTAATGACCATCTTATGTTACATTTTATTAACTACAATTTAAAGGTTTTCCCGGTGACGTAAGACCGATCGTTAGTTTTTGTTTGTCGTGACGTTATTCCGATCTTTATTTTTTTTTTTGTTTTTAACGATCGTATCGCAGAGCCATTTACATGCGACCGTTTAAATGTAACTATTTTATAACGATTGTACGTTCAAACATATACTCACCAGAATGCCTGACGACGACGATTATGCACGTGGTCATGTCGTCCGAACCGAGAATGCTTACGTTTTCTGTGAAAGGGAAAAAGAATACACGTACACAATTAGTGCAGTAGCAAACATCGAGCTCCGAAAAGACCGTGTAGATTGTTAGAACTGTTTGCCGTTGCAATCGTAACTTTCCTCGATTATATAAAATATAAATTAGTTTTGCATTGCTTAAAAAAACATATGTATCTCTTTATCTCTCTATTAATTATTAATAAAATTTCTTAGATACGTACACACGCGAGGAACGCGATTTTTCGTGCTCGCGAGAAGATTGTGGAATCGAAGCAATAAATCATCTTTCGCATATTTTTAATATAAAATTCCGAAACGAGTAACGTTTGCTTTTTATGTAACGTTCTGAAAAAAAAAAACGGCCGATAGAGATTAAATATGTTGAAAAACAAAAAAAACACTGCAAATTTCTCTTTCCTTCTTTTTCTCTCTTGCAAAACATTACCAGATTCATCCAGATTGAACGGATCAACACGGTGAAAAGAAGATAAAAACTTCGATGAAGTGTTTATCGTACAGCTTTATTGACAAATCGCGTCTCTCGTTATTTTTAAATTGTAACCACCGGACTGAAAGAAAAAAAAAAAAAAAAACCGAGTTGCAATTTACAATCGCTCGATAACGCGCGATGCTGCGCTCCGTCGACTTATCAGCTCCGCACGAGTTTCTTTTTGTTTTTTTTTTTTATATTTTCACAATTAAGTGCGTAATCTCGCGTACAGCTGGTAAAAGATGGCGCGTTGCGTCAATCCTGTGCGATATCGCGCGGCAAAAATTAGCCGGTAACACAATTCGATATCTCGTCAACAGATGATAACACGAGATCGCATGACCGTTACATCAGTAACATGTCCTTTCGACGAAGTGAGAGAAGGAGAGAGATTGTTTTCTGAGAATTTTGTTCATCTTTAAAGAGAGAGAGAGAGAGAGAGAGGAAGACAGCATCACAATATTTGCGCAAACTTTCTCTTGGCGCAATAAATTTGAAAAGCAGATTTAACAATTCGATCGCACATCTCGAGAAAAAACAAAACAAATAGATAAAGTTGCTTAAAAAAAGATCGCGTATATAAACATAGAATAATTTTAACATAAAATCGTACGTAATATAGAAAATAGTATTTTTATTTGATTTTACATATCGTGTCTAATCATCAGTGTTTTCATTATACACACACATGTACAGAGAGATCGTCCAGTTTTATCTCTAAAATAACTCTACGTATGTTTTATCAGTTTTTTTTTAACATGCTTTCCTCGAGTGTAATGCCCACAAAATTGCTTGAGCACGACGATTGTAATAAATTACATGATAACGCAGGAATATGTCTCGTTATTATCGCGAGATTTATTATTCTTGTCGAAATCACGCACATTTCGAGTGAATTACTTTTTGTGCGCGTTTAATTATGATTTTTCCATTACGTGAAAATCTTTTTTCTTTTTTTTGTCTCTTTCTTTCTCTCTCTCCTTATCTATATATTTTTTTTTACGTTTTCATTCTCAATTATTTATTTTTTATCATCACAACAAAATAGCGTGCCAAGATGCACTTACTGTCGTGCGGCAGAGTCGCGGCCATTTCCCGCTGCTGAACGTAGAGCAGGCCCACGGGGCCGACGAGTTTTGCCGGCATTGAGTGCAGCTGGGCCGCGCTCTCGCGATACACCGGATGGGCCGCATACAGAGATCTGCTATCCGCAGGAATCTCCTCCTGCAGAACTACCCCGCCCACCACCAGCACCATCCTGCAAAAAAACAGAGAAAAACAAACAACGATTGATTAAACACGAAAAGAAATAGAAAAAGGGAAAACAATTTTTATTGCGCTCGTGTCGTTGCGAGCGAATGATAATACGCGCATTGAAACGCGCGCTCGATACGCGTGGAATAAATTAATAATCCGCGGTACACACGACACAACTCGCGAGCGGTTGATAATTTATGCCGGCGGCGACTATTCCTCTTCGGTGAATTTCCATTTAATTTTTTTTTTTTTTTTTTTTTTTATGACGTAGGCAGTTCTACAAACGAACGACGACACCTGACCACTTCTTTCACGGATCGAAGTTCAAGTTCGTTCAGGAAGTGAAAAATTTTATATATTACGAAGAGAAATTGTGTTTAGACAAATTCTATTCCGCGCAATTAACACCGCGTTGTTTTGCTTGCAATGTAGAACGTACACATTTCTAGATATAAAAAATTTTCTTTCCGAACACAATGTGTCTCAGTTTTACACTGCTCGAAAATAATAATACCTCTACAACTTTCTCAAGTCTCATCTGTAAAAAATCTAGCGATCCGATTAACAAGCAGGTTGCGTCGTGGGTGAAAAAGAGAACACTTGTGCTCTCGAATAACTTGAACAATTTTTCGTGACTCGCCAGTTTGACAGATTACTTACGAAGGACCAGGTTAAAGTTCTTCCTTCGTCTAATCTGAACGTTTAAAGTTTTTCCTTGCGATAAATCAAGATTCAAGTGTCGAATCGTCTTTAGGTGTCGCAATATTGACGGAACAACATGTGGCGCAACGGCATCGTACGTAATTAGAGACAAATGCACGGGAGACGATTTATCTGCTCGTTACAAAACACATATACGGTACACAACAGAGATCTCGCGTGTGATAAAAACTGCAACGGGCGAGTCGCGCGCTTAAATATTCGTTTCACGTGTTCGAAATTCATTTGCGGCTAACTAAAAGCTAAGTGTATAATTGTCGCACACACAAGTGGCAACGAGCGTGTTAAAAGTTTCTCGTGCGCGCACGTCTCTCGCGAGACTTATCGAACGTGTAAATTCGCACGAGGTGCGCGCGCGTTCTTGTTCTTTTTCTTTTGTTCCTTGCAATAAAGTTTTTGGATGTATCTGGCCGCGCAATCGGGAGGCGTGAGCATTGTGTGACAAAGCTTGTTACTAGAGGATCGAGAGAGGAGATCCATATCCGCGCGCATATTGTTGGCACCGTTTTATCGCACGTATTAATCGCACTCGCGACAACAAATCTGAGGTGTACATATTCGGAGACTGTGCAAGTAGCCATTGTGTTACTCAATGAATGAGATCACGTCGCGAACCGGAGAGTTCTCGACGGATAATTAGAGGTTGATAGAAATAATTGAGAATAAAACAAATCATTAATTAATTAAAACGTATATATAGGTGTACGTAAAACCTAACACTGTCTTTGGCTCGGAGAGGCAATCAGCAAATGATCTCAAGTTCGTGTATCAAGAGAATAAAAATTAACATGTCGAAATGATCACAATATATACAACACCGCCTTTCTGTCTCATTATCGTCGTATATTTTAAATCCCGACCGTAAGAGGCCGACAGCAAGATGACGAGTTATTGCGAAGTTCTCTTGTATTAATTAATAGTAATAATAAAAAAAAAACTTAGAACAGGTTCTTCGAAGGAGCGAGCGTCGCGATTAAACACAAAATGATCTCTAATTATATCAACGGTCCTCTCGCGTGGAACAAAAGAAGCGCCGAGAAATATGAGCTTTTCGCAAAAACTCGTCGCGGCATCCTCGTGCGTGGCGACGACGACGACGCGATTCACGGCAAAAGACTGAAAATAGATCGCGACGATCCACACGTGTCCGCAGCTGCTTCTGCGAATGCAGAAACACGCGAGGACAAAGCTTTGTGTGTGATGCGCGCGTCTCTCTTTCACATATATTTCTTTTTTTTTCTTTTATTAAAAAAACATTAGAAATAAATAATTCGTATGAAGTTTCTTCGACGATTGTTGGCACGTGTAAGTGTGTACGAATATAATTAAGAAATCAAGTGTGTGTAACCGTAGATGAAAATCTCAATTACGGTAAATGTGTTGCAAATCTTTGCTTTTAATGTAATTTATATATAACGTTGCTTTATAATTTCAAATAGCTGTAATATTTCTACGTCTCTTCTCTCTTTTTTCTACTTCTCTCTCTCTCGTATACTCTTTACGCAGGTTCGAAGGAAATGAAGATTATACACAAACCAACGACCAATCATGCGGTGTCTGTTATTCATAAAGCTTCGTTACAGTGTAACATAGGTTTCGGCATTAAGAAGCGCGGTTATTGTATGCAATTCAGATGAGATAATTGCATGTTTTGTATTCGGTGAAAATATCGTGGTTTAATTATACGGCGCGCGACATGCGATGCATAACGTTTCGTTTCGTTGCGCTCGCTCTCTTTCTCTCTCTCTCTCTCTCTCGCGCGCGCGCTGGGAGCAATTTCGCGTTGCAATTTCTTCCGTAAACGACGTGCGTGACGAAAATCTTGCTCGACGGCGTAATTAGAATTTTTGGAGATTCGTATCATGCGGTTTTGCATTCTTCCCATTAGAGCGAACAAAAAATCTGTTTCTATTATTTTTCAAAACTCATCTTGAAAAAGAGATCTCGATTTATATATAATATTTTTATTTTTGCGCAAATTTGGTTTTTAATCAATTGCATATTTATTTATTTTTCGTGTCTCAGACAGGCATATATTTTCCATCTATGATAAACTGCCATCAAGAAGAACAGCGTTTAATTTTAATGACGCTGCGTTTAACGATGCATGCGAAATCGAGAATAGCCTGTTAAAATGAACGTACCTAATAAATACGCGACGCGTTACGAAATTCATCTCGTCATATCGTAATTGCCCCGCGTGGCGGGGAGAAAATGGCTTACGTGTAATTATTTGCATCGTATATATACTCTGTTCACATCTAATGAGAATATGAACGAGTGTGGCTGTCGCGTGTTCTGCGCGAATAGTCACGTGGAATAGTTTGCTTGCGCTGACGCAGCGACAATTCGCGCGAAACTGAGATTATCGCCTGACGTACACGCGTTCGACGACTGGACTGGGTTTGGGAAAAAATTATTTTATCTATTCTTCGATATAAAAAAGACGCGCTTGTGATCACGCCTCACTTCTGCTTACTTTCGCGAAACTTTATTATCACGCTTTAGACGAAATCCCATTTGTGTGTGTGAAAAAAAAAACTTACCTTTTTCAGAACAAAATCTAGCCACGTATGTTTCACACGCAGTTGCGTTTATTTAATATAAAATATTATATAGACACATGTGCGTGTCTCTTTGTTCTTTGCGCGAGTCTCGTTAATATATACAAGACTTGTGAAAAATCAGTCTCACATTGAAATTGTAAAAAGCACTTTTTTTTTTTTTACCGCGAGAAATTCTCAATGATGTTTCTCGTCATTACCGGTTATCGATCGATTCACAGATTATTCACTAATGTTGCGCGTCGCGCAATGTGTGATCCCGTGTGTGTTCGTTTCACTAATACACGAAGAAAGTCGCACGCAAAAATTGATCTTTGCAATTGCTTTCGCGATGTCTCACTCTATATAATCTTCGTTCTAGATCAAATTATCCGAAGCCGTTTGTTCGCAACGCGAACAACACTTCACTCGCACGCGCCGCGCGTACTTCCGATTCCTCGGCAAAAAACCGAATCGCGAGAAAGAGAATCTTGCACGCCGGTCTTGCGCCGATCCCACGAGAATCTAACCGAGCTGCATTCAGCTGCGACCAAAGTCTGTCGTCTTCGCGACGTTTTCATTCAGCCATCGTCGAACGTCCCGGGCAGCTCATTAACAAACCGTGTTAATTATGGCCTCGCTTATCAGCCGGCGCGGCGATTGGACGGCCGCGCGAACGCGGTGGGACGGGTTAAAATCCAAGCGGCACCAATCGGGGGTCGATCGGATATCGAGGCACCGTGAACAAGAAAATAACATGTTTGGCTCTGTCGGCACAGGCTTAGGAATCGAAATCGCGTCTCGATCCCCGCTGTTTTGTTTTTTTTTCTTTCTGCACCGGGCGAGGTCGATCAGCGCGGTTGTATCGTGAGAGTGCGCACGTTCACGGGGTGACCGAAAAACATTTGGATCATCGTGACTCGAATTTGCAAACAGCACCGTTGTCAATCATCCGTTAACCGCTGCTATCCGTATTATCTGTATATGGCGCGATGGTAAGAAATCAGTTTTTTATTTATTGCCCCGCAGAGAAAGATAATAACACAGAAGACAGAGATGTAACAAATTAAAGTACACAATAATAATAATAAATTGATAAAATAATTATATCGATAAGTTTGTTTTTTTTTACAAAACTTTTTTGCACAAAATAGAAAATTAAATTGAGTTTCTGATTGAATTTTTAACTTTCTACTTACCTTATATATGTTTTGACTTCGCGTCGTCTTAACTCGAAAATATAGAAGCGGGTCTGACGTGAAAGCTCTTTCCAAGTATAATTTTCAACTATCGCAAGTTGGAAATCTCGTCTTCTCCTATGCGACACCGAGTCGCGAGCACGCAATATTAGATGTACATATATCATCTGATATACCATCTGATCTGGCCGACGGTTTGATATACATATGCAGATGAGAGTGTTTGGGGAAGCGCACAATCGCGGCGTGTATTTTTACAATGCGGAGAATGTAGAAAAAAATTTCTGAACAATATTTGAATAAGCAGCTGCCGCTGCTTCAAACGAAGTTCGAATAAAATATGTTTTTCTTTAAGTTTGTTCGTTCGCACACGCATTATCTAAAAAAAAACTACTTTGTGCTCCTCTTTAGAATAATCGATTTAAATAAATACAATTCACACTGTTTTAATTACAATCGTTGTACATTATCTCAGATCGCGGCAATCTACTTATGTTAATTCTGTTTCTTTATGTTAATTATGTTTTTGTTTCATTCGGTGTTTATGCGATACGGGAGGAAACGCTCGATAAAATCGCGTCGAAATGAAAACTTTACTCCTCCTGTGCTTTATACAGCACGACATCACGGAACAAAGTCGCTGAAAAGAGCGACACAAATCCATAAACATGAAGATTTCATGTGGAGAATTTGTCTCTTCAAATACACGCTTTTCGAACTGCTCCGGGGAAAGGGTTAAAACGATTCACCTTTCGGAAGACCGGCTGCCGCGAAGCGTGTTTCACGTACAAACGAGTGTCGTGACAGCGTGAACGACAGTCTTTCCGAGCATAATCGCGGCTTGATCAGAACAGGGTCAGAGATCTCCAACCCCGAGTCATCAGCCACCCTTCGGGGAAGCTGCGGGCGATAGCATCTGAAACGCGGGCGGGATTAGAACGCGTTATCGGCGGGATCTCACGGACGCGAACGGATGGACAGACGGATGAGGTCTCGAACGAAAATATGCTTTTACATCAGATTAAAGCGCGATCTCGAGCCGCGGATCTTCCGCGATTCTCCCTCGCGTTGAAACGAATCGCTTCGGCCGCGGTAGAAGAAACGGAGCGCGCTCTCTTTCGCCGGCACGCCCCCTCGTTCCCGGATCGATCCCCGGACGATTTACGGCGGGAATCGATTTGATCGACGATTAAAGGAGGACCGCGTTCTCACCCTTGCGTTCGCAGCCTTGCCGCGCGTGCGCGCCTCCTCGATATCGAGTTATATTTCTTTGGCCGCGGGTGGAAACGATAGGAAAGTATTAACTCTCCTCGCGGCTTTTAACGCTCTCTCTCTCGGTACGCGTCGTCGCTGATTAATGTCGATCGTGTCTTTTTCCGTATAGTTACGACGCGCGCGGATCGGATTTATCGCGTTCGAGCGAAGTTTAAGCACACGTGCGAGCTTCAACGACGGCAAAACGAAAAGCATCTTGTTGCTCGCCCGATCTTGTTGCTACTTTATCAGGTTTTGAAAATAGTTATAGCAAAAAAACCATAAGGTAAGGTAAACGACCGGTTATGTGGCCGAACATTGTATTTCCTCGATAAGTGATACTTGTTTGCGGTCGCTGCAACATTTACTTCATTAAGTCTCGGAAAAACAAAATTTCTGCACAGCAGCTTTGATTTATCGTCACGTCACGCAGCGAACGTTGAAGATTACTCAGAAAAAAAAAATGCGAGTAACAGTCTTTCGAGGTTTTCTCCGACAGTGAAGAAATCGAAGATACTCGGAGCCTGAAGACTCCGTCAAGTCGCGAGAATTCCCATGACGCGCGGAAAATTAGAAGCGCGCGCGCGCGCGCGTGCACGCGGACGATGAGATTATACGGCGCGGTAGGTAGGTAGGTAGGTAGGTTAGACACAGGCCATTGTTGTGTGCCGACGAAAATTACACTCTTCAAAATCCATTGTACCAGATTGCCGGCCGCGCCGGTAGATTTTCTGCGTCGTCCCCTCGTCTCTCTCGTAGGAGCGTCCCCGTTCGTCTCTCCCGCTCTTGTATTGTTCGTCCTCCCCGGACGCTCGCTTCCGATATGCGAGGCCGGGGCTTCACGTGGTCCCGTGGCCACGTCGTCGTCGTATCACCAAGATGCATCGCGCGAGATGCGAGCGTGATACGACGAGAGACGTATTCGCCTCTCGCTGCTCGGACGACGCTCTCTCGGAGATGTAAATTCAACGGTTGCGTCGTATTTCTCGCGTTAAGATTTTTTTCAAATGTAAATATCGGAATATTTTGTTATCGACGCGCGAAAAAAAAAAAAGCGTTTTTTCCCCGCGCTTGCGTCGAAAGATGAGGTGAGTGATTCACCACCCCAATCGTTTTCTCCAATTATCTCTCTATTGATTTAATACAGTGCGAGAAATTGTACGTATCTTTCCGAGAACACAAGGAGCGGACGCGATTATTTTCTTCTAAACGTCTCGAACTGATTTAACACGCCGGGTTTTTACTTCGCGCGCCATCGGTAGATAATATATTAACAGCGCATATGTGTGCGCGCGTGTATGTAAATGAGGGCGATACAAAAATCGAGAAACCGAAGTCATTGAGATAACGTCGAACATAAATATCTTCTCGCGAGTATCTGGAACAGAGAGATAAGGCGCCGCAAAGTGCCCGTGGAATCGGGATGTGGAGTTTCGTTTGAAGATTGTGGCGGGCGAGAGAGAGAGAGTCTCCACGAGCAATCCGATTGCGATAAATCGACAGCATGATTAAAAAAAAAAAAAAAAAAAACCACGTAAACATCGATCGACGCGACGCGAGTTTACAGTACACGTTGGCCAGCACGCGCGCTTCTCTCTCGTTATCAAAAGTTCGATCTCCTCTCTTCTCGGTTTCTGTACTCAAGAATATTTTATCGCGCGTTTCTGATTCGTGTGCCAATTATTCTTCTCAAACCGGATTTATCGCACATCCTGCGAATGTTCAAAAACAATTTACAATCTTTCTTTATATAATTCCTCGATTTTCTTATCGCTGAAAAATGTCGCAACCAAGTGACATCGTGGAGCGTAAATAGCTATATATATGAAAAAAAAAAAACAAGTGCAATGCGTTATATCTTCACACGATAAGTTCTCATATGCATATATAGGTGATGTACACTTTTTTTCATATAATTTTTCGATCGAGTCTTGTTCTGTGCAAAAAACCAAACAAAAAAAAAAATTTGGCGCGACAGGAGAAGAACGGATAAAATTACAACGATATCGATCGAAAATCAGCGATGAGTATACGCAATTATTGAGAAGGGGTGGACAAAGAGGAGAGAAAGCAATCCCCGCCCGGGATACAAAAGAGAAGCGGAGGAGAAGACAGGAGGCGAGAGGGGAGGCAAAACGGCGGGGCCCTTCGTGACCATAATCGGCGGCCGGGAGGAGGCCGCTCAGATCGAGCCGCACGGAAATCCACTCTTGAAAAGTAGCCATTACCTTAATTATTGGTCTTTCTAAGAGGCCACGAGAAGCGGCGGGGCTCCGCGTATTCGGAGTATCAAACGTCGACGGGATTTTTCGGGACGCGTTTGCTCCTCGCGACATTCCTCCCCGTTGCGAAGATCGAAGAAAATAACGCAAGTTCAATGTCGATTAAAATATTTTACGAAGAATCTTCAATCTTCTCAAAAATGTCAGCAATTGTCGCGCCAAGTTTCTTTATAACTTTATAATCAGCCGAGAATTTCGCTCGCATCGGTTTGTGATTACACATTTTGTTCGGAGAGGAGAGGGGGGGAAAAAAAAAACACGAAGTCCATTTTATCAATCGAAACGCGCGTAGAGATCAACATCGCGAGGAATAAAGAGAGAGCGGAGTCAATTAAGCCGACGAAAATAAATCGCGCGGCGAGGAGTCGGTACATATACACTGGCGCGAATTAATTGCGTCCGACTAAAGGGTTACCTTTTCGATTAGGAGCGGCGGAAAAAACAAAAAAAAAGACGAAGTAATTAAAACCGGGGTGAAATTCGAATACATCGGCGAGTGCTTCTCGGGAGGAAAAAAGAGGGAAAGGGGAAGGCGGGAGGAGATCGGTACGAGAGTCGAGAGAGCGCGGATCGACCTTTAATAACCGCGTATCGTCGTTTCACGAGGCCGGTTCGCGGTGAGCGCGCGCGGAGACTTTCCAAAAGGATCAACGAAAAAGCCTTACGATCGAGCGAGGCATCGCTCACTTAAGGAATTAGCGGTAATGGCGGTGCAGCGCCAACTTTGTTGCGCACTATTTCATAATGGTGCGCTATATGCAACGAAAGTGGGATCCCGCGAGGGTAAGTTTTCACGCACACCACTCCGGGGTAACCTGTGATGCTGCTCCCAAAGGATCGATTAACCGTTAGTGCGGAACACTAATTTATTTGAAAGAAATTCTCTCTCGCACTAATGCGCCTATATTTTTTTCTCCTATTTTAGGTTTTTTTTTTTTTAACACACACACAAACTCCGTTCTGTCAACATTTAAATTGTGCGCCAATTATATTAACACAATAGATTTTTTTGCGATACTAAATAAGTTGATTAGGAGATATATACGTGTTAAAAGAGAGAGATTTGATTGAAACAAAAAACCAAACTAAACACGCACGCTTTTCTCGTCGAGAAGAAAAGCGCGGCCACATGTAGATTGTTCATTAGGGCGCGAGTACTCGTGATTGATGGACACCGCGAGGACACTGCGGAAATTCTAATGCGCGTTAAAATTGCGTCTTCTCCAGTGTCTCGAAACATGAGGATGTAACCGCAGATGGATGTAACTGAGAGCCTCGTATCGGGCATCATTGCACATACATACACACACACGCATATATAATACGTGCACGTCGTCTTGGCGGTTCTGGTACCCGATTATTCCGATGGAGATCCGTATCTGGTGGTAATTAGGCGTCTAATTAAAGCGGTTAATTAATCACTAAACGTGTGCGGGCTGGGCGGGACATACGTCTGTCGCGACCCCGTTGTCGACATTTTCGCCAGTTTGGAGATCGTTCAGCAAGCGTTTTGTCCGACGAGCAATTTTGTACATCAATAATTATCAAGGCGAGTAATTTTCAAAGTATATCAAATCAGGTAATTTAGTAATTTTTTCCCGGTTTTGTTGATCCAAATAAAAAAATATAAAATACTTTAGAAAAATATTCTATACTTTAGATATATGTAAAATAATAATAAAATAACGTTATATAAGTCACAAACGACTCTGAAATCGTAAACAATCGCGTGATAACTTCGCGACTTACGACAGATCGAACGTTTTCGAAAAACGTTTTCACTCCGGCTGCGAAACTTGACATTGTCGGTTCGATCAACGCGAAATCGTTCTGCGTTTTTTATACGACCGGAAATAACCACCGACATTTGTGAAAGAACAATCGACAATAATGCCTTTATACGTTCGCGACCTGGCATCGGGTCCGGCAAATTCTTTTTCGTCGATGAACAACACGTATTCCCGCATCAATGGGTTCCCCTGTCTCTCCTCGCATCATTTATCGACCACTTGGATTCCTTCTCGTGAATAGAGGAGGAAGATATATCCGCGCAGGATCTCCGTGCGCTCCGATCCGTTCGAATAACAAAAATGTGCGGGCAAAGAAAAACGAGAGAAATCGAACGACTCTTCGGACTGACGTTGAGCGATTAGGTTGTTCTATTAAATGCGAGGTAATTAAAACGACAAGTGTGTTTATTGCCGACGCATGTGGGCGAGACGTCGGCCAAACGGTACGACCGACACGGTTTTATTGGCCAATCGGCATCGATTTATGACATGCAAAATGCACAACTCGCGCAAACACGGCGATCTTCGTTAAAATAAAAATTGCTAATATTTTATTACTTTGCTGTAATAAAGAACGCTCCTGTAGTTTTTTTTTTAAATTAATTAATTTTAAATTAATCAATTTGATTTTTAGCAACGTCAAAGTTTTTAACACTTGAGAGATATTTCACAAATATTTATAAACAATACAATTTCTAACTGTAATATTTGTGAGAAATGCAATTTTTGTTTATAAAAAATATCTTTAAGAATTTTACAACCGATGAAATATTCTGTGAGATAGGAGGGTATAGCTATAATAATAGCTATGACGCTTGATACGTGGCATCAGTGTTCGAGCGTCTTTCGCAGTCTGTTCGATCGAAATAGGGCGAAACACACGTCAAGCAAAACAACATCAAAGGGTTGGGAAATTGCGGTCGCCGAACCGGAAGCGCATCGGGCATGAAAAATCGGTCGCGCCAATGAGATTACAATAACTGAAAAACTTATCTGCGATAAGAAAGAGAGACGATTCGAAATAGATGACGTCGGACTCGACGTTACCGTACCGACGCACGCATCAAGTCGTTATCGCAATTCGATTCTTTTATTCTCTCTCTTCTCGGTCTTGATTTCTTATTTCGTTTCCTCGTGTTCTATACGCAAACATAACAGAGCCGCCGCTCGTAACGCAATTTATCTGTTTTCCTTTACGCGGTGCGAGTCGGTCGGATCGGAGAGCGAGAAATTTTCCACTGTCCGGACACTGCGAGGACTGGACTCGCCGCGAATAATGCGTGTTATGGATCACGATAACTGTAATTTTACCGACACGATGTGTGACTTGAAACGTCTTCACTTATCGTGAGTCGTATTACTTTCCAGCGCGATAAGAATTTTTAGAGACGAGTAAATACGTGCGATACAATTCGATCTGTGCTTAATTAAAGTGTTTTTGTTTTTTTTTACAATTACGTTGAAATTAACGGCGCAAAGAAACATTAAAAAATAATGTGAAATAATAATTATATTATATACATGTGTATATAATATGTAAATATTGAGAAATATCATATATGTTTGAATTGGTGAAAAAATACACGCGACTGAGGAAGAGCGAGAAAGCCAGAAATACGGAGTCCCGAAGGGTCGATTCGGATTTTCATGCCCGAAGGAAGCTTCTTCTTCCTCCGCACACACACACACACACACACAGGGAACTATTAAATTTATGGCTTTCTCTCTCTCTCTCTCTCTTTCTCTCTTCTCGTCGAAGGAGGAGACGATAACATGCATAATAAGCGCGCTCAGATAACGGGTGACGCATAAGTTACGATCCTGCGATAAACGAGGCCCCGTGCATAACGTGGAAGGTTACCCGCCGGGGTGGTCGATAGTCGAAGGAGAGAAGATCCAGGAAGCTCTTTGAAATCTTTGTGTCGTCGTCAGATTAAACTCGGACGTGTTCTCGAGTTAACAAATGGAACGTCATTTAATTAAATTATAGCAGCTCGATTTTCTGGGTAGGTGAAGAGAATGTGCGCAACAAGTATTCCTTTCCCGGATTTAAAAGCAAAATCTATTTATGTTTGAACATAAGACATGCGCTTGCGCCTATCTCTGTTTGAAGTAGCAATGTCAACGCTTTTATTTGTAAATAAAAGCAATTTTTAATTTCGCAAATGATATTCAAGAAAAACAGTCGCTCGATTAATTTAACTCGCGAATTATCAGTTTCGCTCGCGTTTTGCGTCAATTCAACAAAGGGGTCGGCTTCGCCGCGATGCAATCTTTCGTGCCGCGTGTCAAGATATACTCGATGATCAATTAGTATTCATGTGTATCCACCGCGCTACAAGCTGTGTATCAATCAACAGACATATGGAATTTTGATGTGCGTAAAAAAAAAAACCGAGGGAAATAAATTTAAATTAACTTGCGAGTAGCTATATCCGGAGGAGCCAATATCTCCATTCGCGCGCGCGCACACACGCCGTGGTCAGCACGTTTCTCGCGAAAAAAAAGAACGGGTTAGATTATCGACGGCGACAATGCCGAATTAGATATGTATCGGGGCGGAATTCATGAGCGCCCCGTCGCACATCTTAATCGCGGAAGCCGTTCTCTGTCTCTCTCTTACTGTCTTCATGGTCGATATCGGTGTCTTCACGAAGCGGCACCACTGTCGTCTTATCGACGTACGCTATTGGAAACTATCGGCACGGGGATAGAAAGGCGAGACTGGCCTCACCGGGCAATCCTGAAAAACGCGATCTGCCTCCTTTCCTATCCTCTTTAGCTCTCCCCCCCGTGTCGTGAGTCTCCGTCTTCCGCCACTCGATTTATCTCGAAGCCCGCCTCGCTAGTCCCGCTTATCCCTTAATTTATTTTCCGTATCTCTTGAAATCTTAATGACGACACGGGCTCGAAAGCGGAGCCGGTCGGTGGTTCTCAAAAGTATAGGGAAACGAGTGAGGAAGAGAAGGACAGAGAGAGAGAGAGAGAGAAAACTCACCTTGCAGATTTCTCTGGATATTATCCTCTCAGGCGAATCGGCACGTTCCCGCCGCCATCGTCAACGGGGCACTTCCGTCTCTTCGGCGGTACGTTCGCCGCGCTACAACCACGTGTTCCGCAGATTGCCGCTGAAACAATAAAAGGAAACACTTAAGAAATCCACATCTCGCGAGACAAACTTCAACATGCGAAAAATAATACACAGTACAAATTTTGTTTTGCAATTATACAGACTCTCTCTTTTTCTCGTTTCAAATTGTAATAAAAAAAAAAAAAAAAAGAGCAACGAACAAAGTGATGCTATTTTGAGAGTCACGTGAACGAAGAAGCGAGACGATAAGCAAGATATATCGCTTATCGTTCATCTGGAAACGCTTGTAACTCTCCCTCAACGGATGCTGAAGAAAAATGTCAGTAATGAATTATCCCTATACGATATAGTTCTGCACTCTCACATACGTGTTGATATACGATACATTCGGCTGATTGCGCATTTAACGACGAACCGCTCTTATCACACGACACTTGTACATCACACATTGTAGTCTCGTTCGTTCTAGTTTTACGCAGCATGAGTGTCTCAGGAATCTTTTCTTGTTGACAGTGTCACGGATTTGTGAATTTTACGTCCGAAGAGACGACGCGGCAGCAGCTGCTCTCGGTTTTCGACAGGTGCGAAAAAATTCCGACGGTAATTTAATTTGCGGTCGATATGACAACGCGTTGCATTTGTTTCCAACTGATTTGAATCACGTGAATATTCAGTACATTGAAATATTGCAATTTTCATAAAATTGCAATAACAAATGTCAGAAAGAAGCGCATTGTATATACTCGAAGTAAATAAAATATATATAAATATATATAAGAAACCACCGTTTGCACGATCGTGACGCATTCTTTTATGCTAATTTCGAATTTCTTTCCTCGTGCAAATTGAATTTTGTCTTTCTCGTCGAGGTGAATTCGCCGACATTCGGCACATTCGCGTGTCAAAAAGTTCACAAGCTGCACCAAGCTGAACTTGTTGCTTATCTCTCTTTGTTCGGTCACCCTTCGTAAACCCCTGTCTTTATAATCGCATCGTCGAAATCGTCTTAAAGTCAGTCATTTTATGGCGATTTCACTCTCGCGCATCTGGCAAAGCTCGTGTTTCTTTTGCGTTTATAAATAATTGGCGATTCTATTTTTTTCTTTTTGTTTTGTTATGTTAAAAGTAACAATTCAACTGTGAAAAACAAAAAAAAACAGATGTTAGGCGCGCTATAACCCAGTGGAATAATCCCGAAGGGCGGGATTATGTATCGGGTGTTCGCTCGGCAAAACGCGCGCACAAGTAGCAGAAACGATGCAGCGCGGTCGAATTTGCATACAGTGGCTGTGCAATCGACTGTCGGACCTGCAATATTTATGAGGCACAACTTCCTTCGATTGTTTGTAAGCAGCTACATGTAAATAACGCGTTGTCATTTCTATACGTTCGTCGACTGTTGGTTTGCGAAAAACAAAGAAATCGTCGAAGAAAAAAAAATACAGTTCAAAACTAATAATATTCTCTCAACGTAAAAAAAAAAAAAAAAAATGCAAATTACTAACACACGTTCTCGATTCGTCGTAAGTTGTAATTGTTTTGTATTTTTAATTGCGTAACAAACGTAAAAAAAAGTTTCCAGTGAGATAAAGAAAAAAAATTGCAGATTAATCGATTGATTCTTCTTAAAATTCAATACGCAGCAAAATTACGCGATGAAAAACGATGCTGGGACGTGAGCGAAAAACGCGATATATGTATTCGCGAGTGTTCTGTACGCGATTCTCATCGATCGCAGCGCTGGCGCCGATACCTTTGGTACATACACGAGCATATCCTCCGATCGGATGAATAATTGCGCGTCCTTTGTTTAGCGCCCGAGGACACGTTGGATGATTTACAACCGGAACATAAGATTTAATTTCTGTCGTCGATTACCGGTGCAAAGTTAATGTGTCCATTAAGAAAATGCGCGCACGCGCGATCATCAAACAAAAATCCGAACCGCATAAGACGAATCGCGACATTATCGCTGATTAATGCGCGTTGGAAAATTCACGCGAGCACCGAGAACGTAATGATCGAAGCGTCTCCCCGCACGTTCTGCAATCAGACCGGTTGTGTCGGATTGGCAAATGCAGGCGCACGTCGGGATTGCGTGGCGTTTTACGGAAATATCTCCGCTTTAATTTTCGTCAGACATTTCCTTGTTTTAATTTAAAAAAAAAAAAGATGAAACAAAAAAATTACGTTCCATTAAATTTGATTTTTTTTCTCGTTTTTTGACAGTTTTTCCGATAATCCTGACAAAGAATCATCTTCACCTGTCGCTTAGAATTATGAGTGGAGAATCTTTTCAAACGATTAGCAATTATATATACGCGCGACATGGTGTGATCGCGGTTGCGCAAAACCGCGCGTGCAAACGCAATGAAATGCAAACAACGTTTTCTCAAACGTGACTGCGCGCCGCGGACAGTTCGCGCGGTGCGAGAGACGCATCCTCTTCGCTCGTAAACAACAATAAACATTCGCGATAGGGATCATCTGTCGACGCGAGAGATCCTTTTGTTCTAAAAATAGAAATATCGGTTATTAATGAGTAATTCGCGCGGGGGCACCGCGAGAATTTACTTACAGCACTGTGTGTGCATGTGATGCGTGCGTGTGTGCAGCGCATGTATGATTGTGTTTGTGTGCGAACACGCGCACACACCAATGTGGTCCGCATTCCACGAGTGGAACAACCGGTACACCACGAGCTCCAGTGGCTCTCATTCGTCCCTCGTCTGCAACGTCCTCCTCTCCCTGACAGGAAAGAAACGACGTTATGCAACGAGCGAAGAAGAAGAAGAAGTCAGTGGCCCGGCAAATTCGCGGAAGATGAGATGGCCTTCCGGGTCTCTTCACTCTTATTTTTCATCGCGTTTCTTGTTTTCTTTTTCTCTCGGTGTCCGTGTTCGATGCGTTCGCGCGCGCCACCCCGCGTCGGTCAAAATCGAAAGTCGCGCGCGAAAAAGAAGCGGGAGCGGAAGAGACTCCTTTCGAGATCACGGTCTCTTCTGCGAGGATCTCCGCCGGATTGTGGAGCAGCTGGGGAATCAGTTTTCTATTTTCTTATTCGATTTTAATTGCGAGAATCGCCGATACAAGCAAGTGCATTAAATGACCGAGTTTTTGCCGGGAGAGATGCATCATCGAGAGGTGTCACGGACGCGATTTAATGCAGTCACGATGTGTACACACATCGAAAATCGCTTAACTCTGTGCAACGAGCGCGACGTTTGGAGAACGAGACGAGACGACTGAATGGAAGAACACGGCGTCTCTTCAAAATGACAAGTGAGCGAGTGAAAGTTTGAAGAGAGAATATTAGCACGATGTGTGTTTTTAAAGTTCCGTCTGCTTTTTATCTCACGATCTTGCTGTCCGTCGATTAGCTGAGTGAAAAATTGCGAATACATCTCTTTCAATCTTCCGTAATTGTTTTTTTTTTTTTTTTTTATCTAAAATAACTGTTACACTAAAAAGATCTCCTATTCGCTCCGACGAGAACAATGAGGGATAATTTTTTCTTGATTTCTCCGACGAGAGAGACAGAGAGAGAGAGAGAGAGAGAGAGAGAGAGAGAGAGAGAGAGAGAGAAATTAAGTGATCTTTTTATAATGTTTCAGTGACTATTATAATAACAGTTGTAGGTACAGGCGCTTCAGAAATTAACGTCCGCGACGCGGCAACGAAGTCACGAGCAGAGACAATTGCATTTATTGGCAAAATACCGGTGATAATGTAACGGTATACGCTATCGAGTAAGAGGATGGGCGGCAAGAGCATTGGAAGAGGTGCAACTGTGCATTGCGAGAAAAGTGGAGTGTGTCGATTGTTCCTTTCGTTATCTCCGCGAATCTACTTATATTTCAAATTTTACACGTTCGGCAAAAATTCCATCTTCCCTTCTCTCAAAGAAATAATACATCAATAATAATCAATTTGATTTGAGACAGACAGGAAGATAGAGAAGGATTCGGCCACTTCGTGAAAGAGTATCTTTCGACACGCTCAAATAGAGCTACTCTTCCTTCACTACGCCGTTAAATCCGCTCTTTCTCTCGTTCGCCGATCAATGCCGCGTGAAATCGAGAGATAGAGATCGACGTGATATCGAACGTTCCGATATCGCGCGCGGCAATCTGCGGTTAGAGCGAAGTTACGAAATGCCAAGCGTAAAACACGCGGATGAGAGCGAAATTACGTAGGGAAACTGTGAGCGACATGCAAAAAACTGGTTGAATACGTTCAACAAATCTCTTCTCTCAACGGGAACAAGATAAAAACGTGCAGATCTTTGCGACGTAACTTTTATTCACTCGTATCACTTTGAGCATATAGTTGAGATTTGTCAAATTTGAATTTTCGGATGTTTAATAGATTAATTTTTCTTGTAAATATATTTATTTCTCTTGTTTTAGCGTTCAATAACACTAAAACGAAGTTATTGAAATAGACATTTCGCGAGAGGTGTAAAAAAATTAGCAGCGATTCTATCGAGTAGCTCTTCTACCCACGAACTGATTTACAGTCGACGAGAGAGAGAGAGAGAGAGAGAAAACGAACGGGTTAAAATTATCGCGCGAAATTCTGGGGTGAGCGTCCCGTCCTAATTTCCAATTCCACAAACCTCTCTCTCTCTCTCCTCTCCTCTCTCACAGGGAAATTACTTCGGGGACACCCGGTGCATCTAAATTTCTGGCTTGGCCGTGCTTCGGGCTAGGCTTGAACCTGAGTTTCTGATTTATGTGGGCCCCTAGGGGGAGAGTCCAGTTGCCAGGTCTCCCACAAATACTCCGCCGTTGTGTACGCGTGGATGTACAGAGCGCGCGTACATATATATATACATGTATATATTGTATATATATATATATATATGTACATGTACGTGAAGAAGCACACTCTCGGCTGGGCGTGTGTGTACGTACCGTACATGTATGCGCGTGGTATGGAGTCTACCGAGCAAGTCTCTCCGGTACGCCACGTTTAAGATCGCGCGTGGGTGCGGATTTCTTATATACCCCGCGCGATGGATGCGACTTTCGCGAGCGCGATGACCACTCGTTTGTCCGCTCGTGAGAAATGAAAATTGTTATATCGAGTCGTGCCGGAATTGACGACTCTTATTATCGATCGGCGTTTTGTTTGCGGTCTCTGGATCGCGACACAACGGCGGTAACGGTTTCCAGAATAATCGTGTTAATTAAGAGATCTGTAGATATTAAAAGCGCGTCGACACACGAGTTTGCAAAGAAGCGAGTTGTACGCGTGTTCTAATAATTGAAACCGTCGATTGCGCGAATTTGTCGACAAAACGCGCGGGAGAACGTTTTGTTCGTTTGTTTGTAAAATTAAAACATATACACTTAAATTAGATTATTTTGCGATTAATTGCCACGAAAGAATGTTGGTTTGGATACGCATAAAAATAGAAACGATTGTGCTTTGTTTCTCGTTTCCGAAGGTGTATATATACGTACGTAAGCACTAATGCACATGTTGCAGTAAGTGCAAGACATGATTATACTTGTGCATCTCTTCGCGCGGCAAATTGCAACGTGAAATTATAGGCGCGCGAAGTTTATACAATAAAGATTAATGCGCACGATACGGACTCTTGCGGTAACTCCCGAGCGAGCCTCGCGCTTAAGATAGTGTAAACGCGGTTTATAGCGTATATATACACGTACGTGCGGGGATGCAACTTTATCGTATCGCGCAGGTGTATCGCGCGACGTTTCAAAAAGTAGCCGGCTTAAACGGGCGAAATTCAC
Organism: Pseudomyrmex gracilis; assembly: GCF_002006095.1. NCBI lineage: Eukaryota > Metazoa > Arthropoda > Insecta > Hymenoptera > Formicidae > Pseudomyrmex > Pseudomyrmex gracilis. The sequence goes on from NW_018020722.1 coordinate 239,470, forward strand.
AGTCCGGTGAATAATTAAAGTTGCAATTGCGCCACGTCCTACTTTACGTACCTACTTTACGTATGCAAGCAGAAACAAGGCCGCTCGAGACCGACCGAGTTTCGAGTACAAATACGACGAACCTAGTATTAAATACCACTCGAAGTGGCTTTTTTTCTGTTTGCTTGCATACAATCAGCTTTGATTCCTGCATCTTGCGAGAGAATATCTTTCAAGTGCAAAAGAATAATTAGTCATCTACAATTCTATCGGTTTTATATTGCTCCACTCTGTAATCACGTGTGTGTGTGTGACTTTCACAAGTAAATACATCTACTAAGTATATTTTTTAACCTTGATCTGCATTCCTTAAGGATTCTCATCGCAAACGTACGCGGCGTCAACAATTTCCACATGTTACGCACACACGTACGTACTCTCGAGTTCTCGCGTTAGAGTTTCACGCTGTATATCAAAATAAAACACTATCATATGTTGCGACTGTATATTGAAGATATTTATTTTTATCGGAGTACTTCGCATAATATTGCAGTCAAGTTACTCTATTTTATGCGACTGCAATACACAACTCGTAAATGAAATAAAGAAACCATTATTGTAAATTACGTTATAAACGTAAATACGTGAATCGAGTTACAGAAGATAATCTAGACTGGTTGCGAGGAACATCTCTCTCGGCACACAAAGTTTCTATCAAAATCCAATGTGTGGATTTAAACACCCGGTCGATTCTTTGTGAGAGAATTTTAGGATAAAATCCCGATTTATAGATCGATTTTTAGAAAAAAATTTCGGATTTGTACATCAATTTCAGTCTATAAAAAAAGTAAAAAAACTATCGACTCTCTTACGATGGTAAAAACTTGTTGTTAAAGTTTTGCCACAAGTTCAGATTTTTACACAGCAAAATCCTGCGCTGAATCTCAAGATCCAGATTGGAGAATCTGCTAAATTACACGTTGCCGGCGAAGGATGAAGGAATCAATCTGATCAGATGAATAAACTTTCGCGACGAGATTCCCTTTTATTGGTTTTTACGTTAAGATACATTACGGCAATTATCATCGCGAGCGTAGCAGTTTGTTTATGCCTGGCAGATCTGGTGCTCGAAGCCGTTCTGCACGGTCGTGTATTACCGGCGCGTACATTCACTATTCTCGGATCTCGCTAGGGGACACATTTATGCGCAAATACATAGCCGTTCGTTTCGCATGCTTCGCCGCTATGTACGAAGAGAAGTTCTCCCTTCTATGTACCTTTCCTGAATATAAGTCCTCTTTCTCTTTTTCTCTCTCTCTCTCTCTCTCTCTCTCTCTTTCTCTCTCTGTATTTCAGTTCTCTAACCAAGCGGATTAACCTAGTCCGCGGTAGAATCTCTTGATACACGAAATGCGGGACGTGGAAACCGGCACACGAGATTCCGCGCATTGCGCTTAAAATTCCAACTATTCAGTGGTGAATAACGTAAACTGGCCGACGCTTCGAAAATTCCTTCCCGAGAGGAGTACATACATAGTTCTTATGTACGAAAAAAGAGAATATATCGGAACTCTCGGAGATCAATAAACTCGAAGATCTCGTGTAAAAATTCCATAAAAAATAAAGACACAATTTCACAAAGTATCCTAAAAAACAACACGTGGCTAAAGTCACGTGACAGGGAAAAGGGTAAAAAAGAGAATATTATATATATTATATGTAATATTCTATATCTATATATAATACACACACATACGCATATAGATAGATAGATAGATAGATAGCTTTTATTTTAACGCGCCCTGGGACAAGTCCCCTCAAGCGCATATATGTATATATATATATATATATATAAATATATATATATATATATGCAGTATATATACATATATATACGCGGCCGAGGTCAGTGACTCCACCGCAGTCGCGCGACCGAGGTCATTGACCCCGCCGCGGTCGCGTGCCCGCGGTCATTGACCCCGCCGCGGTCGCGTGCCCGCGGTCAGTGACCCCGCCCCCACCAAGGCCGCGCGGCCGAGGTCAGTGACATTACTCTGTAGTATGTATATAATGCATATAATACAATATAAAGTATAATGTTATAAATATATAATAAATTATATGTATAATATGTATTATTTAATGTTATATATAATATAAATTACAGTCACGTTATTTTCACGTGTTGTTTTTCTACTCTTTCCTGTCAGGTGACTTTAGTTACGTTTTTAATTTTCTCTACACGACGAACTGTCTCAAAATTGCTTTTATTATTTACTCTCTCGATCTTACCGATTCGATTCGACTCGATCAACCAAACAACCAATCGGCAACGCGGAAAAGAGACAACAATAGGTGCGATATATTCGACTCCAAACACGCATTTCTCGGTCCAAATGCCTTTTTTAATATAGGATAGGATAACAACACAAAAACAAAAACAAGATACGCTTACATACCGATGGGAATTTTTTGAAAGTCGAGGAAGGCAATTCCGCGGGCTATGAATCATCATATTCGCAACACACACGAGATGAAAGAGACACGCGTGCACACGTCAGACGTTACTTCGTCAAATTCATCGGGATATCCGCCGTTTCCGTGGTTGCTTCGCGGTCATGTTAATCGATCTTCGTGCGCGCAGGCGGATAGAGAGAAACACGATTTCTACAATGTTATCGAAAGCCTCTATCTAAGAACCTGTCAATTGCCGCGAAGTAGCATGCACATGCGCGAGAAGAGCGCATTTTGAATTCCGACATGCGCATAAAGAACCGATTATTAGACGCGATTAAAGGGTGGAGATTCGCTTCGGCTCGAATTATCGGAGACGAGCATTCAGGAAAAACGCGAATTCTGATGTCCAAATGTAACAAAAAATGTCGTTATTCTCTTTTTACGCGGATCGATCACATTTCAGTCTCAAATTCCGCGGATCGTTTATTTCTTTGTTTGTTTTTTCAATTCAAAGCAAGTCAATTTTACGCACGCGCACGAGAGACTTACAACACAAAAATGTGCCAAACATTTTATTTTATCATCACGCTCTAATTAATTTGTGAAATTTGTCGACATTTACCTACTCATCTCGTCGTCTTTATAATATTTTCTCACATCAGATCGGTATCTGAGTTTAACTCCCGGTGCGGCGAAGGATTATTTTCACCGCTTCCGAGAGTGGATCGAACGATGCCGGGAAGAACGTCCGCACGCCGATCAAAGTGATCGAGGCCCGCAAAAAATTCGACAATTCACGACGCGCGCGGCGTTGAACGTTTCCGCGGCGCGGACAACGAGGAAATACGTTGCGGACTCGCGTATCAAATTGAAATGTTACGGAAAAGACGAGAGAGCCGCGGTCGCTAAAGCCGGTTGCGGAGGTTAACATCCTCTCTTGTTTTTTTCTTTCAACCAAACGGGCGGAGGCTCGGTCAAGCCCGACTTGACTTAAGGAAACGTTCGAGTGCCGGGGAAGAGTTCGTCGAGAGATTCCCTGATCGAGGGCGTTTCACGTTGGCTTAAAACCCTCTTTCGCTTTCGTAGCGTCGAGGCTCTCGCGTGCACGCTCGCAATTCCTCGGGTTCTTTTGAACCAGAATTTCACGAGAAACATCGCGCGCAGGGAAGCAGACAGAATGCGCTCGCTCGCAATCGCACAAGTTTCTTTCGTTCTTGTTCACTTTCGTATATTTGCTGCGTTCAGACGCATCGAAGTGCTCTTTTTTTTTATAGAAATTTTGTATGTAATCAAATCGATCGATTTTGTCTTTGTTTTGACACCCCGACATCTTTGATGTGCAGCAAATTGTTTGCCGAACAACTTCGAATTTTTTTCTCAAAATGATTTCGAACAATAAGAACGTGTTCTGATTTGTATTTGTCGAAAACGTGATTCCGAAGCTTTTCCAGAAATCGTATCATCACGCGTGTACTCAGATACGTAACGTACATTGGTATATTATCCGAGTTTATACAGCTCGGGTCAATTGCTGCGGTAATTGATTTCTAATTACCGCGATCGGCGCAATGGCGCGCGCGCGGCAATGGCGCGGAGACAGTGTTTACGATGGACGCACGTCAATATTTGTAATGGCTAATCGGCACCGTAGTTACCCAACCATAAGAGAGTAATAACTGCGCTATTAGTACGAGTAATAATTACGCGCAGCGAACGGTTACGACAATGTAATGCCGCTGTTAGAAAGTACCGTCGGAGGTGCGCTCCGATAAGTCACGGGCGATAAAACCGAGACGTCGTTAATGACAGCGAACTGTCACTTATTCAGAACCACGAAACTCGCGGGAAAAATTAAATTATAACAAATAAACATAGTCGAATTTTGACAAAATCGATTCGAACTAACGTTATCGCAGATTTTGTGATTTACAGCTCGTTATTCCGTTGATCTTTTCTTTGAATTGTATATTTCTCTCGATTTTTGACATTGAAACGCGCGACGCAACAATCAACAATACGTCTCAGAAATTTCGACGAGTGTGTGTACACGGTGAGAAAATTCATTACCGCTCGGTGAAACCGCTCTTGCGGTTTTAGCGCGCTCGGGGATGTGACCTGGTTTAGATAAAATTCGAAAATTCGTAGCTCTCTCGTCCGCCTATCTCGGTAGGAATATAAGGAACGCCGAGCGGGGGAGACCAAAGTCGTGGGAAACTCTCGGAGCGAACATCAGGTATGGGAGAATAGGAGGTATCGGTTATAATTCTATACCGCGGTTCGGCTAAGTACCTTCCGATTAAAGTCGGCAGCCACGTGAAAGTATACAGTTACGGTTGCTAGGGCGTCCATATTCGTACAACGCTAGTATACGAGTTCGCGCAATGAGAAGAGATTGTCGGAATCGAAACGGCGGCGGAATCGTCGCGAACGTTTTGTGTGAGAGAAAACAAAATCAACTAAAAAACAAAATGTAAAAAAAAATCTTCTGTCAAAAGAATTGTTTGAAATTGAGAAATCTAAAATTAATTAAACCTATTTGGCAGTCGTAAAAATAAAACAAAAAAAAATATTCTGCAGCGAGTTTTAATTGTGTGTATCTAAATTAAAAATCAACGGCAAAGATATTTTCTCGTTACAGTCATTTGCGTTTGACGCAACTTCGTGAATGCTCCGACTTTTGCCTCTCTTTCACTCTTTCTACAGTTTTCGCCAAACAAAGTTCTCTCGTTACGAAAACAGTCCCTACTGCGAGCGCTTTACCGAACTCTTCGTATCGCGAGAAGACGGCAGGATAATGATCGAATCCTTGCGGTATCCGAGCGGCACACCGTGATTTACACCCGTGTGAGAAAGAAAGAGAGAGAGAGAGAGAGAGTAACGGCGGTTACTCTCTCGGGCGAGTTCGAATTACAATTACCGGTCGGTTTCGGATGGAATAAAGCGGCGGCGTTTGCACGTAACACATCATTGGGTATGGTCGCGCGAGACAATAATGAACATCTATCCACAGACGCGCGCGGCATCTTTTCGCTATTTTCCGTGCGAGGCACACATCGCGCGGTGTATATTTACGACGGCACAATGCGCGCGGGATTCCGTAGCGAGCGCGGCGGTTTCCGAACACAATCGCGTAAACATACCCGTTTGCATTTACGAATCTTTTCTAAACGATACACGCAAGAATCTCGTCTCAGCAAAATTGATGCACAGTCTAACTGATATCAGTCGTTTGCGAAACTGCGCAAATCGCTGTGTGATTTCTTCGCGATCGCGTGCGCGAGATTATTGAAAAATCTCAAAACGGCGCTATTTTATTTCAGATTTTGATGTATCAAGTTTCAAGTGATAATAAGAGAGTCTATCTTGCGCCATCAAGAGAAACAATCAACATAGTTTTGTTACGACGCGGCGACGTACGAAAGGAGAGACATATTGTTCTCTGTCAAATACATTAACAAAACATATTTCATCGAGACTTGAACAAGTTCGCTGTTTATTTCTCGACATGCTGCAAACAATAACAACGAACGCATCACAATTAATGTTTTTCGTCATTACACCCATGTATGAGAAACTTCTCAAAATTGAACTGGTGATTACAAGGCGTTTTCTCTCCGCGATAGTGTCCTTCTCGACGCTTGATAAGCTCTAGAGGATTGAGAGTCGCTGCTCGCATGAGTTTCATTAATCTGACCGCGCCTGGAGTCTCGTCTCTTGTATCGTGTTTACTTGTGTAGCGTCTCGCACGTTTCGCGTGCACATATATACATATATATATGTGTATGTATATATATATATATATATATATGTATATATATAATATATATATATAATATATATATACGTACATACATATACGTGCTCTTACATATTCTCCACTCTGACGGGCGCTGGCCGGTTCACGTACACACGGAACTGAGCGAGCCAGCAGCCCGGTTCATTACCGTGTACCATACATACAAGCGCACGTACGCAATAGTCTCGTGTGCACGCGTGTGGACCGAGTCTACGTGCGCACGAAGAAAAACGTGAGCGCGCAGATAGAAATGCGCGCTTGAACAAAAATATGATGTATGTACATATGCATTACATATTATTTATATAATACCTTGTATATATGTGTGTGTGTATGTGTACATATATATCTATACACACAGTGATCAGAAAGCAACAGCCGATTTGTCGCGAGAAGAACAGGTTGGAGGATACGTGAGTTTTGCGCTGACTGAGGGGATATCGTCGCGGCCGTCATGTTGTTATATACTCGTTGCGAGATGGTCGCGAGTTAAATTAGATTAGATCGCATTTTCCATCTTGTTATCCTCTTGTTTGTGTCTGTCACGGATAGATTTCCATTACACGGTGACACACAGACACAGTTTTTTTTTCCACGTGTCGTCGTCGAATTAAATTTTGCTCTCGAAGAACGCGGCAAACGAAGTGAGAAATGATGAATCACAGAATCGATAATTATCAACTTTCCGACCGACTTTAATGCAATTGCTCCCAAGATGCGCCGCCAAACCGGTTTGGCACACATTCATGAGAACAATCGTAAATCAATTTGAAAGATTGAACTTTTGACAAACGCCTCTGGGTGGCCAGCGGGGTTAGGTCAACATTGAATCACGCCGGGAATAATGACAATTGGTAAATGACCATTGGTTAACGGCTGCGCGCGCGGTGAAGATTTTATTTTTCCAATATAATACGATCGGCCTGCTTCGTTGCGTTCGATTTAACTTTGGAAATCGATAAATCAGTCTTTTGTATCCGATCCGCGTTTTGCTCAATTTAGAAAATTAATTACACCGCGTTATACGCAACAGTCTGAGAAAAAAAACTGAACGTCGCACCTGTAATTCGAAAGACAATGCGGACACACGTACATAAAAAATATACTTCAAGCGAGCGTTCTCTGCAAGCGTTTATCGGATCTCGATATAAGTAAAACAATTAAAAAAAAAAAAAGAGAAAATGTCTTTTCTCACGCGCGGAATGTTGGAAGAAAATTGATTTTGGTTTCGCGTCGTGAGACGCGTCGGATTAAACTTGAGGCTTGCAAATGAGTTACCACTTTAGCAATTATTGTCGTCGACTCACCGAATAATTAAACAGCATTAAAATCATTTAAAAAAATACACTAAATGTTTTTTGTTGCTTTTGCCTGTTTTCCGTTTAATTCGATTTTACAATATCGTATAAAAAATTGAAGCGCGATTTGACCGCGCAGAGGTTAATAATAAACGCGTCTCTCGAAGCCGGACGGTGTCCATTCTCATATCCTACGGAATTTCTCCGATCCGGAGAAATTCCAATGATCCTGACCGCAATCGTTGCTTTTCTCTCATTGCCGAGGAGTGCTTTCTCAAGAAAGCGAGGGGAACGGAACGGCGCGAGGAGGAAGGAGAGAAATAGAGAAGAAGTGCACGCCTCCACCGGCTTGAGCATCCCCGCCGCACGATACCGGCGGCGGCGGCGGCGGCGTCTTTTATTTATAGGACGGTCGAGCGCAAAAATGAGAAAAATCAACGACAGGATTAATCAACGACATTCTTAATACCCGCCGCGAGCGATGACGGAAGTTTTCAGAATTGTTATAATATAACGCATGCACACACACCGCCGCCGTATCGGAGAAACCTCGCGATCTCTCGTGTGCAACGCCAAGAAAATAAATTCGCCGGCATATACCGAGAGATAAGATCGCGTTTGATTTTATTAATTAGGGACTGTTATAGCCAGAGAAGGACCAGTTTATCGAAATTAATCGTTTCTTTCATATCTTTCCCGCGTTTTCTGCGGACAAAGATCAACATTCTCACAAGTTGATGAAAATTTCTTCACGTCGAATCGTTCTGGAAAAGTACGCAACAGTTGTTTTCAAAATAACTCGTTCAAGTTTTTTAGTTCCTGTTTTTTCTCTCTTCGTAACAAAAAAGTTTTATCTGATCTCAACAAACAAATATAACTGATGACAAATGGCGAAATAATTCGATTGGGAAATCAATTCATAGATGCGATAGTTGCATGCGCGACTTGTTCTTTTTTCTCTATCTTCCGGGAAGAGCTCGATGATGACATTACGCATAAATCCTCGCGTGAAACGTTGAAAATGATATAGCGGAGCGAAATTAATAGCGAGTCGCAAAGCAAACGCAGCAGGCAACTTCGAGGGAGGGAAAAAAAGGCTAATCGCGGAAGTACATCGCGAGGCCGTACGATCGATCTGATCGGCGCTAATTAACTGTCAAATTAACACGAGTTATTGTCCCCTCGAGGAGGTCGTGAGGAAAAGAATCTGACTGCGCACTTCGCAAGAGTATACATGCTCGCTGTCGAGATTTATTACGAGCGTGCATCGCCTTTCGTATAAATTTTTATTGACTTTTATAGAAAAAGTTATTTAAAAAAAACATAAATAAATAAAATTAAAATTATCTAAAACACTTACACACTTTTTTTTATCATCACGTCGCGTCTCCGCGTGAAATAGAAAAGTTTGGTTTTTTACCGCAGCAGTTTTTTATCTGAATAAATAAAGCGTAAAAAACAACACACAATAGCAGTCTCTTAAAAATAATCTCGAGAAAAAAAGTTGTGTCGTGCAAAACTCTAACGTACAGAAAGGAACGATTACCTTGATATTGGCATAAATAAACAGATGTTGTGTAAAAGCAAACAGCAATATAATTTTTTTATGCAATAATCAATCGCGTTTTAACGTCCATATATTCATACGTGTCATTCAGCAGCATTCGTGTATACAACGCGAGTTTTTATACGCGACGTGTATTTAATTCCTATATTCAGCGAAGACCGCAACTGATATACTGGCCGAACACCGTTTCAACCACTTAAAAATTGCGTTTGTTTATAAATGTTTGAAAAATGTAAATATAAATCGCGCGCGTTTAATGTAAACACAAACGCGTCGCTTTACACGGAAGTAACGCGTAAAAAACTAATCAATAACAGCGTTCGCAAAACAAATCGCTTGCGAGTCAGTATTATCGATGATTGGCGATAATTCGGTAGACACAAAAAATGACGCAGCATTAAAATAAAAAGAAGTAGAGAAAAAAAAACTACCGATAGCTGAGGCTATCCAATACGTGTGTGTGATTTTGGAACAAATAATAATTGCACACACAATTGCGAGATTCTGCATCGCAACGCAACGAGATTAGCCGCTCTCGTCGTCCCATCGACTGATCCTAATGACGTACACTTTTTTTTTTTTTTTTTTTTTTCTAATCACTCGCCCGGGAGAGTGCTCATTATTTCGCAATTCCTCGGTCCTTAAGTGCCGGCGTGCACTTAAGTTGCGCCGCAATTATAGACACGATACCGTTCGCGTCGGATTTGCACGCGTGTGTCGGATGCATTTTCCTCGCGAGGCAAAAAGTTTTTATATACACATCGGCGCTCGCGGTTCGCGTTCGCTCGGAAACGCACACGAATGTCAAGCCGGGGGAAGACTTCAGCGATTCAAACTTCAGCATTTGACGTGATCATAATCACAGAGATCGCGCAGTAGATCGTAACGACTAATCCCGGTTTTGCCGGAAGAGGCAAAATTATGTGGCAATCAAACCGCGGTATATACGCAAAGTCTCTCTCCGCATTTGTAATTTCAAATGGCAGAGTCTATTTTCAGAGCTTTATGATATGAGACGCGTTTCTTCTGCATCGCATTATATTTGTACACGTACATATCGCGCGTGTGTAATTAATTTAAAACTAATAATCACCGATGAAATGCGGAGGGAAAGAGAGAAAGAGAAATAGAAATCGGAGTTACATCGTGCGTGCGACGTGGTCAGAAAATAATAATTAATTTTAGAACCGTCGAAAAAGATGTCACGCGAGACGCTGATGTGCACGTGAAAAGTTCGATTTAAAACTTCTCCAAGGTCTCGAAACTCCGCAAGCGTAACGCGATGTGCAACAGGTTTGTGCCAATTGATCGACTATTCTCACGAGTGTGCTTCGCGAAAACCGCCGGCGCTGATGCGCCGGGTGGAAAATCGCAAGCGCGATTCTCTCAACGGATGCGCGGAAATTGTCGGTTCCACAATGCCGCGCAACTCTCGAATCGAACGCGCGCGGCGGCACTCGTTAAAAAAATGGTTAATAAATACGATTCACAACGCGAGCGTGTGTATGCGTGTGTGTACGTGCACACGCGTGCGTGTGCGTAAAGCGGACTCTGGCATTTTGTCAGAGACGTGCACTTATCCCATCGTGCACGCCGCCGCTCTTTCGTTTCTGCCTTTTTTCCCTTCAGTTCCCTTTATCGTCCACTTGTTTCACCCGATCCCCGCGCGCGCGCGCACACACACACACATACACACGCGCGCGCACACGCACGCACATGCGTTTTAAGTACACGCAAGAGCTGTGTTTATCATTCCACGGCGGCCTTCCTAACCTCCCACTTTCTTTTTCTACCATCCTTGCCCATCATCCGTTCGTCCGATGATTCTACCTTATTATCCGCAGCCTACCCTAACGTGCATCCACGACGGACAAGACGTGGCGCAGTGACGAAAAACCGCGCGCGGAATTGAGGCAGCGTGCGAACGCGCGCTGCGAGGATAGGCAGTTTCCCGCATCTATCCGAGAAAGAGGAAAACTTTAAAGAACTTACGTATATATCACGCTGGCGTAAATATTTATCTTACAGATGTTAATAGTCGTAATACACTACAGACTTTACTGATCATTAAATCCGAAGAAAACACTTTTCGCACAAATTATCACGGAAAAGCCCGGAAAGATCGGGAGAGATCGAGAGAATAACCGTTTTGTGTGCCGAAGTATCACATATCTCTCAAGTTCTGGCGAAGAAAATCAAGGTTCTCTTCTTCGAGCTGCCGGGTGAAAACGTCGACGTGAACAAATTAAAATATCTCGCGGCATTACAAACCTATTAATCAAAGATCCGCTTTCCCGTAAGTGGCGTGGTTAATCAAGCGTCTGCGTATAAATTTCGCATATCGAGGAAGAAGGACTATCCCCGTGCGCACACGCGCGCGAGAGTTGAATCATCGCGCACGCACACGTGTTCGCGAGGAATCATAATAAATTTGATCGCAGCGTGCGATGCTTGCCGTAGACGCGAGCATCACGTACGTACGTACACACCGTGAACCGCAACCGACATGCAGTGGGTCAATTCGATTCCGCCTTTAATGACTATTCGGAAGGGAGGGAGAGGAGGGAGGAAGACGGGGGAGAGACGAGCCTTTTAATAACCCTTTCCCCTTGAACTCCGTTCGATCGGAGGTTCGAAAGTCGCGGCAAGGTTAAATACTCTTGCGCGCTCCGCTGTATATACACATATGTGCAATATATATATACCCGAGACAGATATCCTTCCTTCCGGTTTTCGCCGATAATTATTCGCTGTATCGCGATGATGAGTGTTACTCATTTCTTTTTGTTTGATGAGAAGCGTCTTCTAAAAATTGTACAAGCGAGAATCGAGACGATACCTCCGAAGTACTTGATCCAATGTTTAGCGCTGAAAAAATATCAAAAGTCTAATTTTAAAAAACGTTTGTGCAACTTATTACACGTTGTCTTGTGCGCGTAATAAGTGAAAACAATGTGTATGCGCAACAAGTATAAAATAATTCAAACTGATTGCACAAAACGATTCAACTTTTCGATGACTCATGCGGATAACGAAAGAGGAGCGAAATAAAAAAAAAAAAAAATCAAGATCTCTGAAGATTTCTAAAGAGACCGGACGAAGATAATGAAGTTTTTTCCTTTTGTGTTGTCAGAAGGGCTCCACAGAAGGGCAAGAAAGGCAGCAAGAGACACGGAGCCGACGGTCACAGGATGGTCACTAGATAATTTCGTTTGGGACGGAAGTCTTCAAGTAAGCCGAAGGACAATTCCAGCGGACCTTAATCTTCGGGACCACATTTCGTATCGCATACACAAGTAAGTGCTACTTACGGTCACGATACGGCTACTGGTTTGCGTACATGTTACTGCGTACACACGTTGTGTGTCACGTGTACGTACTTAAACTACCGTCTCTGCGAGAAATTTTCCAACACACGGAAAAGAATTTTTATGTTGAACATAGAAACTTCCGTCGTGTCAATATAAAATTTGCAAAAATAAGAATTATCATATTTATTATTTATTATTTTATTCTTAAAAGAGAGATTGCATATGTGTGTGTGTACTCGTGTCATCATTTCAGAACGCGAGACGACGATGCGCAAAAGTGCGCTTCTCGATTTTAAGTTTACGCGCGTCGCAATAGTTTCTTGTCATCTCGAGTTCTGCACGCGTGATTTACGATTAGAAAGAGCATTTCGTAATATAAGCAAAATACCGGAAGTGCGACCTTTGCGCGATCAAGTCCAAATCGAAATGGCGCGATTAACCATTTTTTACTCGACTCGATTATCTGTTTATTAAGAAATTGCGCGACGCAATCTCGCAGTAACAAAAAACATGTACCTCTCAAATAGTTCGAATTAATCACGCAATTTTGCACACACACACACACACACAATCGCGCACATGTACATAAATTTTTATCTCTTTAATACAACGAATTTTCTGATATCTCTGAACGTTTCGGAGATACTCGCTCGTTACAATTTCCGCGAAATCGAATCAGGACGATGCGTTGCGTATAAAATCGCGGCTTATAATAACACAGCGCAGTTCTTTCTTCTTATAAACATAAACCCATCATTACCTTTCCAACACTAACCCATTCTCGACATAGCTGTGTGATTCCGACGCGATATACATATTCAAGTGCGCGAGCGAGCGAGATGCGCGCGCGGTTATATTCATACACTTCAAACGCCGTCGTAAAGTTAAAAACGCGCTACCACACGGCAAGTATAGTGATTAAGAAAAATTATGACCGTTTCAGTTGTAAAATTACAGTAATTAATGCGCGCTCGAGCGATATCTGCGAAATTAAATCTCTCTATAAATTAAATGAAATAAAGAACAGAAGATCTGGCGTTCTCTGTTTGTTTTATTATTTTATTTAAAACTCTTTATCTGAAATAGTTTTATTTTTATTGCACAGGAAAAGAGAGAGAGACAGAGTGTGCAGAGAGATGAAGAAGAGAATTCGCTGTGTGTCAGCAGAAAGAAAAGAAAAATAAACAAAACTCACCAGTGAGGTTGCGCGGTCCAAAACGTCAGATCGGAGCAGGATCGTGGCACCAAACTCTTTCGCGAGGCGGGAAAGGACGAAGAAGGAGGGAGCCGATGCACCCGAGAGACGCAAAGGTGGGCTGTCGTAAAATGCGGTTACGCAACACGCAACTGGTGGCGCACACGCGACACGGCCGATCGAAAGCAAAAACGTCAGTGTCGCGACGAACGTCACTGCGTTGCCGTTGTCGTCCTCAAGTAAACGATTATATCGAGCGTGTACCGCGCGACGAGAAAGAGAGGAGCACCACGCGGAGATCCCGAGCGCGATGTAGAAATATACAGAAGAAGAAAAAACCGAAAGAGGGGAGAGACGATGGAAAAGAGAGAGAGAGAGAAAAAGAGAGAGAGTGAGCGAGAACAAAAAGCTGACAGATCGGAGCACGCGCGAGAGAAAGAGACAGGCTTGGGTGTCGTCGATAGAAAGAGCGAGAGAGAAAGATAGACAAAAGAGAGGCGAGAGACGGAGAGATTACGCGCGAGGCGTGATCGTGCCAGGGGCGTCACTCACGAAGCACCGCTTTCACAGCCGTGAGAGTAGGGCGCTCCGGCTTGACAGCTGTGCAAAAATCGGCAAAATCCACAGACCAACCGTGGCAACACTCTCTTCACTCGCCGCACTGTACGCGCACTGTCGACAGTGTCGGGCGCGTTTATGTTCACTGCACTCGCGTACACTCAACAATAAGCCCGCGTTCGCGCGTCTTCGGCCGCGTTCGGGTGCCGGTTCGCCGCCGGTGTCGCGCTCTTGCGTCACGTTGAGTCATCACACTTAGTGTTAACATATACGCAAGATACACACACACTCAGATAATCAAAAACATAAAATATAAAGTGCTTGAAATTTTCGAAACGAAATTATATCGGAAAAAAAAAATAATAATCGTCTCGCGTCCTGATTTGGAAAATCCCTAGGTTGGTTCTTTTAGATTTCTTAAACGCGTTTTTTTTTTCTGTAGACACATCTTAATTTATATATTTCATGAGATTTTGCAATCAAAGAGACTTATTACAGACTATCTCGTTAAAAATATTTAAAAAATACTTGTTTTTATAGTTTATAATTCTTTTGTTTCTCACTGAAGAATATTTGTTCAGAGCGATTAGTGTGGCAAATGTTAAACGCACACACGACAAGTGTTAATTCAGTCCCACAGTAGAGCGAAAAAAATTTCAAAAATCTCTCTGTTCTCGTGTGCGACAAGTAAAAAATCATCAAATATATTTCATGAGTGATATCGTGTGTATAAATGTATGTACATATAACGCTGCGCGGGAAGCAATGCGATACGAACGCGGGATTTCAAAGAGAACTAACGGTATAGTACTACCATCTCGAGAATGTTGCTCGAACTTTCGTCGTAATTTTCATTGATTGATACCGCAAACGTCGACAGCAACAAATTTCTTATCTTCGTCCGGTACCACGATCGATTGTCGCGTGCAACAGCGGGAGATTCGAGAATGCGCGGTTACGTCACGCGTGTGGAAACAACGCAGCTTTCTCTAATCTAACGGATTAAGGCGATTTGCATTTGTCTTCTCTTTTAGCCTTATCTTATCGCATCCCAACAACTCGCGATTTTGCATAAAAATACACGAACTGAATTCTTACAAGATGCAAAAATCTCTCGTCGAATTACAATAGCATCGCTAAAATGATTAATGTTCTTGTTTGTTTCTTGAACTTATTTGTTCAACCGTTTTACACTTACTTTATAATTACTTTATAGTTTTACTTTTGTTTACAACTTTTAACATTATTTTTAACACGTTCGTTTCTAAATAGAAGACAAATTTTTCTTGCATTTCGTTGTACTTGCTTCGATGGCTACCAAGTGCAGTGTTCAATATCGCGCGATCTTGAATCTGTAGATGAATAAACACGCACGATCGTATTTTGGACGATCTACAAAAAATAAATGTGTTAGGCCTAAGCGCGTTGAAGTCACCTAGCGCGTGCGCGCGATGGCTCGGCGATCTCTTCAAGCGAGCTTTCGCTAGAAACGAGTGTGTGGATTTTGGCATTCAAATCCCTCGATTGCGAGCTAAGCTATCTTATCGCAGAATTGCAAACAAACGCATTCAAAATCTCATTAATAATCAAATCACTCGATTATGCACTGTGTATATGGTGAAAAAAATTTCGTTGACCAAATTGAGTCGATAATTTGATTTCGCTCTCCTCGCGTCGAGGAAATAATGAGATCGCAATGATAAAAAGACACCAATAAGATAAAAACGTTAATTGAGAGGAAGCTAAAGCGTAGACGTAACTCTTGTTATAGAAAATACTCGCGCTGTTATAAGAAAAATAAATTTATAATTCGTGTACCGTCCCAAAGACTGATCAGTTCTCGACAAAAAGCTAAACAAGAGGAACACATTAAAATCCCACTTGTAATAGAGCTCGGGATATACCATTTATAAACCCGACAAAGTGAGTCATTGGGAATCGCGCCGCTGATCAAGCTTAACGGCTTTTCTTCGTTTACTTCTCTTACTTGTGTGTGTGTGTGTGTGTGTTTATTTTATCGGCGTGGACTCTTCCTATAATCAAGACCACATGTGTGTGACGTGATGTCGCCCGAGAAACAATTGCAGGTCTTGTTGCGCACATATGTGTGACTGACTCATCGTGGAACATGAATTCTGCAATCGACACGCCTGAAATATACATCACGTCGTTGTGTCTAGTTGAAGATATAGCGAAGTCAAAGGAACCTACTGTACCTACCAATGGTGCCTATATATTTTCTAAATGTACATATATATATGTATATACATATAATGTAACAAAGTCTATCGTTATTTTTATATTTTGATATTTATCTTCTTTCGAGCAATAGATTCAGTGTCTGATTATAGTGCGTTTTGTTGCGCTATTGTTTATCCATCGTTTATTTTTTTAATTGAGAGAAATTGTAATTTTTCTACGTCATCGTATCGCCTTTCCTCATGTCTTTTCAAAAACTCTCAAGATCGTAAAATTGAAAATCATACTTCTTGTCTCACAAAAGCTTTTTAGTCCTACGTGTATAAAATTTATCATGTTTGTCTCAAAACTTCAATACGACACAACGAAAAAATTTTCCCGTTAATCAAACTAAAAAAAATCGAAGCAAACAATGAGAAAAGGAGATAGGGATTTAAAGGTAAAATTTGCTTTTTCTCACGTGGGAAGATTTGTCGCGCCATCAAGCGTCGCACGGTCGTACTATTGATCGCGACTTCACCCTTCTGCTATTCCTCGCTGTGCCGAGCTCGCCGAGTCCGAGCGAAGATGGCGACTGGAGGGTAGGATTGTGTACAGACGCTGCGCTGCGAAGACGATTCTCTTTCTCCGACGGAGACGGCCGTCGATTAATCGGAGCCAGTTGCCCGCCTGACTCGAAATCCGGTGAGTAGACAATTGACGTGTTTCTTTCGCGTTTAATGTAGCGACGTTGTGCGCGCGCGATTACGAACCACGTTATTGTGCGCGTTCGCCGCCGAGAGCCGCGACGAAATCTTGCGCGATCAGTCCATTTGCGGTAAGTTCAATGCGCACGGGATCCATGTCACGCAACTACGTAACGATGAGAAATAGAGCAACACGCACGTGTATACGCGCGGATGTGCGACACAATACGCGCGCACGTGAATGTGTGTGTGTGTATTGTGTGGGATGTATGTGTGCGTATGTGCGTGCGTGCATGCGTGCGTGCATGCGTATGTGCGCTTGTGTCAACACGATGATTTTCCGTAAACGAGACAGAGAAAATGTGGAATCGGAAAAATTTATACTTTTTCAAGAGATCGGAGAATGTATAGAAAACGAAATAACGTAATAGAAAGTCCATAAATTAAAAACAATGATGTATTATGCTTATGCGAAAGAAAGTAACAATTAGCTTAAAATCGAACGGTCTTCATGTTATGATCTAATTAATATAATTAATTAAACGTATTTGTACACGTTTGAAAATTTAATATGTTTAAAAATAATATTTCTGATGATCATGTGATTTTATATTCGTGTATGTACTATTATATGTTGTTTCTTTTTAAATAAAATCAACTCTATTTTATTTTATTTTTTTTTTTAATGAATACAGCAAAGTATCTTAAATCATAATCTTTTCGCGATTTTCTGTCTTGTAATTTTCTTATCAAATATCAGCAAAGAACTTGCCATCCTCTCGAGTGGCATCATCTCAAGTGCGAGGTATTCTGTCAACGAAGCATCGCTGCTACGACGACGACGACGACGACGCGCTTTATATTTCTCGCGCGCCTCAAGTTGCTCCACTTTTCTCGCAAGCACGCCGCGTCCAACGTCGTCAACGATGATGACAAAAATTGATCGGCGTGGTTAGCACGAGCACGGGGTCACACGCACGAGCTTTCAATCGCACGATGTAAATGCCCTCCGCGATCAATGCCCTTCGCGTTCTCGTACACAAGGTGTGTCCCACCACCGCCAGACACGCACGATTTTTCCGATCTTTCTTGCATCTTTTCTCCGCGATAAAAATCCTTAAAAGAAATAACAGATCCGAAAGGATATCCGAAAAACTTTCACGTATATTGTACGTATGTAGTTTTGAAAAATTCTACCGAATGAGTTATTTTACTAAAAGGGAGACTGAAGTAATTAATTCGTTCGGATAAAATAAACTAATTTAAACAATACACCAGAAGAAGTAGTAAAATGTCTCTTTCCGTTACTATCTGTGTTCAAATACTTACATATTTCGCATAAACATAACACATATGTTTATCTTGTCTGAGTTATATTTGTCTGACGATCACACAAATAAGCAAGGTCGTATTGACTTCTATCGAGTTATACTTGATGATGAGCTTTTAATGGCGATTCTCGCTGATTGGAACTAGCAAATTATCGCTTCCGGTATCTAATTTCTTTCAGATGGTGGCGGGTATCTCCGGGGTTTGCGGCTGATTCTGGATTCACTGCAGTGGCTAAAAAAACACACACACACACACACGCTAATACACACGTACACACACAATAATTAATCATTCGCTCATTCTTCGTTTCATGTCGATATCTAAAAATAATACAAGCAATTAACACGCATGTAACATTGAAACTTTCGTTGCTACTTCTCGTCATAAATGTCTAGTCAGAGAAACAAACGACCGAAGTAGAAGTAATATTTTGGCGCGAAGAAAACGCCGTGACGCACTCTCTCCGATTCGGTTTATCGTGAGATAAATCGAAAAGGCGCAAGCCAAAGAGTAAATATAGAATCAAGATAACCAAGCTGATTCAGTGGGATCTCGACGATCGTTCTCTTCGCGAGGCGTCATGCCCCGATGATGGTATCGTGGCCGAAGAAAAATCGATTTTTTCGCGTATTAAAATAGTTCCTGTCTACATCAACGAAAATCGACGTTGCGAAATAAGGAAAACAAAAAAATTTGATTCGAGAAACAATCGATTGTCATTAACTTTCGTCGATGTTGCGTCATCAATGTTTGCGTTGATGTTAGAGATAAGATTAACTCGAAATACTTAATTGTAGTATATTATCCGAATGCCATCGAAAGCAAAGAGTAAAAAAAAAAACAATTACGCTCAAGAACGTAACGACAAGTAACGAAAAGAAACGCGAAACAGAAAAAATACTTTTAGGAAAGAATTTTAGATTTAATCAAATCTTTCTTTTTTTGTAAATTGAAAAAAATAACAATTGTTTTTGCTCGTCATCGAGTTTTTGGAGTTATTCTCGATCTCGCTCGAAGATTACGGCGGGCTGGACGAGTGTGTCCCGTGGTAACATCGATGCTAGCTAATCGAGTCAATAGTTCCAATTCAGCGACCATGAGTGATACACACGTGTTCTGATCGTCGTTTTAGTCGTTGCTTCGCTAAAAGAGAATTTATCAAAATTTATACGTGCGTTCGAGCGACTTTTGGTGCAATAATTTTTTCCTGATTGTTGAGCGAATTTTATTTCATTGATCATATTTAAATTTATGTTTTATAATTAACATATTAGTAAAATTATAACGAATAATAACATTATCGGAGACTATATTGTTAAAATAATATAGTCAATATTGACGAGAAATGTGCGATACACCGTAGCTACTCGCGTACAGTGGCGGAACGAGTTTTTGAAAGAACATATTGTGTGCGCGGAGACTCGAATGCTTCTTATACTTTAAAATCAACAACCGGAGTGTTGTCTCGAATTAATAGTCCGACATCTCCGAAAATGTATCTCCGACGTAGATAAGATAGATAACGATCAGTATTGCCAGCGGACAAACAACAGAAAAAAAAAAAAAACGATCAGAAGAGTCGCAGAAAGAAGAGTCGCACGGAAGGAAGAGTAACAATTGCGCATAGAGAGGACAGAAGCTTCGTCTGGAAAAACCGGCTCTTGGAAAGGGTGTCGGGGGATCGTCTGGATCGTTGAACGAATACAAGGGGAAAGGAGAAAGAGAGATAGAGAGAGAAAGAGAGAGAGGGAGAGAATCCTAACACTGATATCGACCGAGAATTGCGCTTGCGTGGAAAAAGACTCGAGCGCAATCGCTCTACAAGAGAGCAACGGCAAGTCGGGGGAGAGCTCTCTCGTTCTTCGTCGTTCCTCAGTCGATTGTCGCACGGACGAGAACGGAT
Source organism: Pseudomyrmex gracilis (assembly GCF_002006095.1). Lineage (NCBI taxonomy): Eukaryota > Metazoa > Arthropoda > Insecta > Hymenoptera > Formicidae > Pseudomyrmex > Pseudomyrmex gracilis. The sequence goes on from NW_018020722.1 coordinate 259,751, forward strand.
CCGTCGACTTCCAGAGAGTCCAACACTTCCGGTACTCGCCTGACCGAGCCCGGCGCTGGTGATTCCAACGCTCACGTTTTCCGGAACCGACTTGGTCCCCCTCGGGACGCGACCTCGCGGAGGAGAGCTCGACTCCGCTCGGCATCGCATCGGGAATCGTCATTGTCATCCGTTCGGGGAATAGAACCCGGGTAGAGAACGGGTGGAGCGGAGCAGAAGAAGAGGGGCGCAAGCGTTAAAGGTATATCGGGAACGATAAGAGCGCGATAAGCGCGGGACCGCATTTTATAAACGTGCGCGTGTGCGCGCCACTTCTCTTACCTTTTCCTAACCGTTTCTCTCTCTCTCTTTCTCTCTCTCCCGCGCGTCTCTTGCTTTGGTTCGACCTCGCTATCGCCGCGCCGATAAAAGAATCAAAGATTTTCTTCGAGGACCGTTGTTAGTTCGGAATCGTCGATGGTTGGGAACGGTTATTAAGAAGACTCGCGAGAAACCTCGGCGGTTGAAACCGATAACGATTGCGGTACTTGTCTCGCCATCGGTTGCGGGATAATATAAAGTGACATCGATGCCTGGCGATGGTTTCGTTCAATTTGATTACACGTACGGATAGTGAACTCATAAGTAATTGCAGTCCTTACGAAATGGTCTTATCGGTTATCAATGTTTGCTTATAAAAAATCGATCTGATAAAAAAAAAAAAGTATTTTTCAAGTATTATATTAGTATTGTGTCACTTCTTCAGAGAAATATCTCACGTGTAATCACATATTTATCGGAGATAATCCCAGTCGACGCTTCCTGACGATTCTTTGAACGTTGAAAATATATATATATATCGAACCATTGTTGACTCGAAAAGTAACCGCACGGCAATCAGCATGCAGCAGCAAACAGTTGTGAGCCAAGTAGCTGAACCCGAACAGTCGCAGGAAGCTGAGGTCGAGCAGGAAGTTCAATTAACCGAATTACTGCCGGTAAATCAGTCGCGCATCACGGAAGATATCTTTGAAGACACCAGTACGACCGACGCTCTGAAGGCGCTCAGGAGCCTCTCGGGCGACAACGGCGAAAGTTTCGATCTGAAGGAGTTTGAGTTCAACGAGAACGTCGAGCAGTCGAAACATGGAGACGACACGGACGCGAATTCTCAGACGCGAAAGAGAACGTACGACAGCAGAAAGAACGCGGAAGACAAAGAAGAGAATCCGAAGAAGGTTCGAAGAAGCAAGAACATCTCCGCGAAAGCTCCGAAGCACAACAAGCTGACGAAATCGAACAAGAGAAATAACGAGACGACAGAATGCGATTACGAAACTGATAAACAACACGGGTCAATGAACGTCAAAGAAAGAACTGTCGAAAGACAGACGAGTTTCGAAAGAGAACGCAATTCGAAAACAGAAGCGCAAAAAACAACAAATAGCGAGATTCTGCAGGACGTGTGCGAGAAGGATCATCACATAGCTGCGAACGATAACTCGGGCGTTAAATCTGTTTCGCGAAAGAAAGTTAACAGAGATAGAAAACAAAATTGGAACAGCAACAAGGAAATGACCGAGAACGACAATTCCGAGCTCAGAAGGAAGATCGACGATATTATTCAATCTAACAATTTGCTGAACAACAACGTCGAGTTCGAAGAAGACGCTCCGGAGAACATCGGTACCTCTTCTGTCGCGTCGACAAAAACGAAAACCGATAACGGCTCTCGGTGTAACAAATCGAAAATCAAAAGAAAAAACGTGAGAACGGTAAAAGCCGAGAAGAAAAACGTCGAAACGAAGAAAACGTCGATGCAGAAGAAGCAGTATTACTGCGAGGAGTGCGATCAGTACGTCACGGGCATGTCCGGTTTGTGCGATCATCGCAAGGTCGCGCATTCAAACAGATACAAGTGCGACAATTGCGGCGAGGAGTTTCGGTTGAAGGAACGATTGAAGAAACACGTGCTCTCGCACATGTACAAATTGCGCAGCAGTCCGTACACGTGTAAAACGTGCTCCATGACGTTCGACACACCGTGCCGTCTGGTGCTGCACACGAGGACTCACCAAACAATGAGAATTGAAAAGTTGGAGTGCGATATGTGCGGCAGTAAGTTCAGTCGCCGCGACTCTCTGCAGAAGCACAAAAGTTTCTATCATCACGGCGACTTCAAGTCTTTGGTGTGCGAGATCTGCAATAGAAGCTACAAGGGCCACTTGTCGCAGCACATGAGAACGCACGCGAGAGAACGTCCGTTCGGTTGTGGCGATTGCGGTCAACGATTCGCTCAGAAATCCCAGCTGACGGTTCACCAAAGGACCCATTCCGGTCAGCGACCGTTTCGTTGCGTGGTCTGTTGGCAGGCGTTCGCCCACTCGACCGCGCTGAAGCTGCACACCCGGCGCCACACCGGCGAACGGCCGTTCAAGTGCGCCGATTGCAACGCTGGCTTCACCCAACTACCGCACTGGAAGAAACACATGAAATGCGTGCACGGCAAGCAGAATCCGTACGGATGCAAGTACTGCGGGAGCTCGTTCAAGATGAGGTGCGAATACGACAGACACAGAAGCATCTGCGAGCTGAGAATGAAAGCGGAGGAGGACAACAGTGACGTCTCCGAGAAGTCGGCCGGCAGTTTTCAACACGAGATCATCGAGCGTTACTCGAACTTGAGATACAAAATGTCGATAGAGAAGATGCGATTGTTGCTGGCCGCGTTGCTGAAGAGGATCAGCAAGCAAGAACGATTGGACGAACTCGGTTTTGGCAAACGTCTCATCGACGACGTTCTTCATGATTCTCTCACGTCCTCGGGCAGAGAGCCGGTCACGAAGGACGACGGGCTGTCCGAGCTCGAGGCGCTTTCCCGTAACGTGGAGATCTTTTTGGAATGGACGGTGCCGAAAGAACACTGGAAAAAATTTCGCGAGATGAACAAATCGACCGTGGATATTCTGGAAGCGCTCACGTCTAACAACTAAAAACACAAAAGATACGTTCTCTTCTTTTTGACTCGAAATTTTATGACGTTGTGACAAAGAGATCAAATCAGATAGGTAATGGTATTTTATTTCGCACATAATTTTATAGACGAATGAAAAACGTTGTGTATCTCTTATCTATTACCTTCAATAACAAAACGCTAACCGACCTCTCGTCATAAGAACCCTCGAGCTATAAAACCGGTTTCATACAACGTTAACCGCTCTTAAGCTCATTGACGTGATTAAAACCGGATGAAACAATCGCTATGTAAACCGCCGATATCGGTGTTGCGCGTACTTCTCTCACATTCATGGGATTCTTCTTTATTACCGCGAGCTATAAAATACGTTGCACTGTGTTCTCTATTTTCATATTTAATTTGTATTAACTAACGAACTTAATTAATATATCGCGTGCCATGTTTCATCACACTTGCCATATAAACCGGAGAGTATTTAGAAATTGTATTAGTTCTCATTTTTTTTTTATTTCTAAGCGTATAAAAGGTGCGATAAGAATTTAAGAGAGTGAAAACTCATCGTCGAGGAGTTCGCGAAAGAGGACGTAATAAATCGACGGGAAAATATATCTATTTCGATTACACACTACGGACTGATTGAGCTATGTATATATTATATGTATATTCTCTTGCCATATCTATCAAAATTCGTATACGCATATACGAAATGCACAGTAGAATAATACGGTGATTATTTCGCACTCTTGTATCTTATTCTAATTCTTAGCAAAAAGTGACTGTTGTACAACCATATACCAAAAATCGAAGATGAGGCTATTACGAGTTACTTGCAATTAGTTCTTGCAATCGTTATTACATGTGTTATGTATGTTCTATATTTATAAGGGATTTACACACATTATATATATATATATATATGTATACACATTTACATAAGTCAAATTATTATATACATTATCGGTATATTCTCTGTTAAATGTGTTCACCGGTTCCCCTAACCAGGAATACCTGGAAAACTTTGATACGTTTTCTGCGGTGCGGCGTTCCCATTTTTTGCAGTTGATGCAATTATTCATTATTTATACACTTTAATCGGCCGCGGATGAGCAAACACGTCACTAGGCCGCGCCATTTGCTGTTATTTGAGATATGTAGCTTAGCTTAACTTAGATAGTAAGTAAAAAATGTGAGCAGACAATAATGAAAGAAGGTTGCAAGAATAGTATATTTGAACGAAAAAAAAAAAAAAAGATATATATTATATACATATTATATTATCCATATACACACACACAGACATATATATATATTTAAATAAAAAAAAATATATATATATATGTATATTGATATATATGTATATGTATAATTGTGATGATAATTGTGCAAGGGAGAGGAAAGCGCAAAAATAAATTTCTCACGTGTTGATTTTTAAAAAATCCAATTGTGCAATAATATACAAAATACAATTATCGGAATAATTTAAGTAACACTTTTTCTAAATGACGTTTTTATAGTGACGCAGAAAATCAAAAACTTGGTGTTCCTAGAATCGATTTAAAAAAATAAAAATAAAAAATAAAAAAAATAAATAAGCAAGTTCCTTTCCTCGACCTACCGTTAGGTTACTTCTCGATCGTGTGTGCGACAAAAAAGAATTGGTTAAAAGAAAAAAAAAAGTATGTAACACTCGGAGGTGCTATTTTGTGCGATGTAATTGTTTAATGTGATTCGTTGATTTTTGTTTTTAACGCGCACGAAGAACGCGATCAAAAGCGTGGTATTGGATCCAAAGACTATGTTACTTTTATTATACCAAATATGTATCATGTATTTCCCGCGACCTTTGATATGATTTTCAATGAGTTTACAGCGAGCATTGAGGAAAGAAGTAAGATTCGCTTCGCGCGTCTGTAAAACAGAACAAACACGAAAAGGAGGAAGAAGAAAGAGATAAAACGCGAGCGGCGTATATTTATTGTATGCGCGTGACGCGCCTCGATGTATTAACATGAGCTTGAATACGACATACGCATGCAATGACTTGATTGTTTTCAAATTTATTCGAAAGATCGAAATCGCTTCGACTCACACGGATGCAAATAAGGGTCAGAGTGCATTTTAAGTATAGTATCGAGGTTAAACGAGAATCGCGCCTGAGTAAAAGCGCGGCTTCTTCGTATTTGCTTTGAGTCTGGGCGCATTTTTCGATGATTTTATGTTACAGTGCCAAAAGGAATAAGAGAGCAGCGTTTGCGAGGATAATTGGCTCGGTGCATTCTGCCTCTCCTGCTCTGTTGTTGCAAGATTATCTTATTTCCTGTTTACTTAGAAATTGTATTACATAGTTCTCTTTTTTCTAATTTTTTTGTTTATATTCCGTGTTAGCGAAGACCAAATATTACGTATATGTATTTCTTTGGTGCCATATATATAAACACATTCATATTTGTATGAGAAGGATGACTTGAATAAATATATTTGTTTATTCGCTAATTTTGTTTTTCATTTATATTCTCGCCCGTAATTTCCATAAACATCACCGTAAGTTTTGTACACATCATTTCAGTTCCTTGTTTCAACAACAGACAGTTTGTTTCATTTTTTTGTAGTTTTTATTGTTTAAATTTAAATAAGATACAGCACAGCCACAGCGTTTCTATGATATCGCACACAGAGAGCGCTCAGCACTAACTTTAGTCGCTCTTTTAGAGTAATATAAAAAGAATAAAATATTTTTATAGATTACCCATATTTTTTCACTACATGTTAGTCAATGTATACCACATGGCACAAATGTAGAAAGTGAATATATATGTATATATATATATAATATATATATATATATATATTATAATAATAAATTTTATATATAATATATATGTATATATTACAATATATATATTATATATTATACGTAGAATGAAAATTTTTTAGGCCCATACAATATGTCACACTTACCACTATGTTTGTAATATTACTGAAATTGCGATTTAACTTAGTCATTTCTGAGATAACTTTGTCATGTTTCTCGAGATTCATGCAATATTGTTTAATACATACTTGAAGTAATCTAACGCAGCCAAGAAAACATGAACTGTTGTCTCATGTCTACGTGCAAGTCAGTGATGATCAAACTCTGAAATAATTTTTGAGCGATATCTCAACACTTTAAGTCATTTTTTCCCGTAATTTAAAAAAAAACTTTCTGTAAAACTTACCGATGTGAAAGCGTTGTAACTAAATTCTATCTCACTGCCATTTAGGAAGAGTTTCGTGATTTCTTTTAATCCCAACATTTCGACTTTTCCGAGAATTACTTTTTCGTTAAAAGAACTATTGTCCATTTTCAAGCTCAGTAATTCAGATTTGATAACGGTAAACCGCAACCACAAATATTCTCCCTTTTCTATAGAGTCTTTTGGAAAAAGAAATTTAATTAAAGGAAGATCTCGTAAAAAATATATCTCGGTAATTTTGTGCGCAGTGTAATAAAATATTTCTTTACCTATACTGTCACCATCATCCCAATATAATTCTCCATTGGCATTTTCGTTTTCATCCAACGCTATTAGTAATTCAAAATTATTCTTTCTACTTTCCGTTGTAGTTACACCCGGTGTCTGTGCCGGAAGTATTGAGCCTCCGCGAATCAACAGTGGTATTGTGTCGATCGGTGCAGGTAAAATATAATATTCTCCAAGCGAGAAGAACGATTGAACGGTATAATAATCGTACCACAAACCATGTGGTACGTAAACAACCACGTCAGTTTTGTTCTGTGAAAGATCAATTCCCCCTTTAGTAATTAGCAAAATATCCAAACGTCTCGTATCATGTGGAAAATAAAATATTTTCAGCAACGTACTTCTTCGAGAACTGGATTGATCATGAGTGATCTTCCCCAAAGAAACTGTTGATCGATGTCGTAAGTAAACCGGTCATCGTAAAACCTGTATGTAATATATTTGTTATGTGTTATTTTCAATATAAATGTGATATGTGATATATATAAACGATTAAAATGACTTACTCAAAAAATAACGGACGCGCCACTGTTTCGCCAAATTTGTGCGCTCTAAAGAACAAAGTATACAAGTAGGGTAAGAACCGGTAACGTATTTTGAGAGCATTCTTAGAAGATCGCACAACCAAATTGCCCATTGCAACTGGATCCTGCTCCTGTGACACAATTGTTACGTTTTATATTTGATCGATGTTTCATCACAATCGATATTATCTGTGTACTTACGATTGTATCGTCAGAATTGTGATTACGAGAAAACGGATAGAACGCGCCAAGTTGCATCCAGCGATTACACAACGCGACAGTTGTGTTCCCGTTAAAACCGCAAATGTCAGCGCCCACCATTGGGATTTGATAGAAATTGAGCGACAAAATAGCTGGAATGCTCATCTTTAAATCGTGCCTGTTTAAACATTTGTTTTTAATTAGTAAATAAAAAGAGCGCGCGTCGATATATATACATAATTGGGACATCTATCGTAATTACCACAACGAGTAAACATCGCCTGTCCAATGACCCGCGTAGTGACCGTGTCCTACCCACGTGGAACGTGATATTATAAATGGTCTTTTTTGTCTAATTTTTCTGAGAGCGCTGCACAAAGAAAGTTTTAGAAATTCTCATAAACTAACTCTCTTCTCCTCTCTATTTACGCAAAGGAACAGTATTTCTACTTACTAATTCGTAGCAATTGCTTGACTCGTCCCATAAGTATTGTGAAAATCGTAATGAGAGCCCAAGTAATGTTTTGCATTCATACACAGAGTCTTCGTCGCGAGCAAATCGCCGACGACATTGGGCACGTATTCGGGATAATCTAGTTGATTGTACATACAGCCGTTCTTATAGCCGTTGTAGAAGTTGGACGGTTCATTCATATCCTTAATGCAATCAATAATTTGCGTGAGGTGACAATCTTGGTTACTTCAATATAAAAAACTGTTTTAAAAACGATCGAACAACTTACAATCCATGCGCCGTCAAACGCAAAATTATCATGCATATTGCCCATCATTTGCGCATAATAATCCGTCGTTTTAGGATTCGTGAAATCGGGCCATACTGTGGAAACAAAATTCCAAACTTTGCCGACGAAAGGTTTGCGCGTGACACCGTCTTTTACAAATATGTCTTGCTTTATTCCCTCGTCGTACGGTAAATAAGTGCCGTCGTTCTCAGAAGCGGATATACCAGCGTCGATTAACGGGATGTAGTGCATTCCCACCTGTAGTAGAAAAACATATCGTGACATATATTTGACTCGCGAATTGCGCAATATTCTTTTACATATATACCGAGTGAATTTCTTCTATAAACTTTGGCAAATCTCTGAAGGTCTTCTTATTATATGTGAAGTCATTGTTTTTGTCCATATAATCCAAATCGTTCCATTGAGTATCCTGTCAAAATATATAACGTGTAATATTTAAAGTTACATTATATCGACTGTGAGAAGAGAGAGAAATGTGTTTTGCAAACAATATAAAAAAGTGGCAGACGTACAAATGGAATTCCAGCTGCTCTCGTTCTGTTCCACACTGCTCGGGTTCCTTCCAAACTTCTATATCCGAATCTAATACATATACGGCGTTATTTCGGTACAAGATGTTACTTTACAGTGAAAATATAATACCTGCATAAATGAAAACCGAGCGACCAATAGGGTGGCATAAATGGTTTGCCCACGATTTCAGAATATTGTTTCACAACGTCCGCTGGAGTTGGTCCCAGAAAGAAATAAATGTCGAAAATGCCACCGATTGTTCGAAATGTTACAGCCGGTGTAGGTTGCAATATTACATCTAAAAGATGAGAGAAATATTTGAATTTTCTCGAATGAGACAATATTACACCGTGGACGAGCACATAAAAATTAAAAAAAAAAAGTATATACCTAAGTTCTGCATAATTTTTTATATGTTAATAAAAAATCTTCAAACAATCGATTTTTTTTTTTTAAACTCGTTAACTTAGTCCTTTTAAGCAGAAAAACGTACCCATAGCATTGCTATTCAAGAATAAAACACCATGTGCCATTCCAGACTTCTCGATGACAATATAAAACGGATGAGATCCATACAAATTCGCCTAATCAATAAAATCAATTAAAATATTGCTTCCTCTGTTTTATAAACAACGTATATAAATATATTTCAGTTTTATAGATACGATCGATAATAATATTAAATAAAACGTACATTTTCTATTGGCGGTTGATCTTTATTGAATAAAGTAAATGATTGCCACTTTGTATTCAATTTCAAACTTGATTGATGCTCGCCGATGCCGTAAATATTATTCGTTGGTATCAACGTGCTGATTTGTAAAAACTGATCAGCAAATATAAAACCTCCAATTCCGATAGAATTAAACCTACGTACGGAACATATTGCAGCAACTTATGTCATAATGCATACATAGTTTGAGATGTTCAAGTATTATACGATTTAAGCAATTTCTTGTTACTTTTTTCTCAGTTGAATATAAAATCATATATACTTACAATGTAGTGTCATCGTAAACTCTATCAACTTTAAAACCGGAACTCGCATAAGTGCTGGTAAACTTATATTGCAAGTTTGTCTGGGATGAGATTGAATCAGGCTTTGGATCTGGTCTGATGGGCCAAGGTGGTTCGTATCGCGCTTTTAAGGGATCGTATATCTAAAACAAGTGTACCATAAAATATTTTCTTATTTTCACATATATTGCAATATTGTCTAAAATGACTATATTGCAAAAAATAGTTTTGCATGTCACACCTTTACACGCAAAATTGAATTGTTTATGCCTGTAGCCTCCATCTTTACGAGAGGTATGTCGTTTTTATATGCAGACGTTTTCTTCTGTTTGAGATAGCCGGAGAAATTGCTACCATCTTGAGTATAGTTAATATATGTATATAAGTCCCATTGTTTTGGATAATAACAATAAGGGACATTTAATGGTACACGATTTGTAGCGTCAATGTTTTTGCCAGGAGGATTCCAACAGCAATTTCTTTGCGTGCAGGAGAGTTGAGACGCTCCATTTTCTGGATGGCAATCAAAGCGCAATATTTCAGGAACATTGGTGCACTATTTCAACAAAATAAAAAACACAAAATACAAGAAACACAATTCACTTGCATGTTTCGATCTAAAAGAATTTGTATTTTTCACTTACGTGAGCATCTTTGAGAGTTGTTTCTGCTTCAGATGAAGTATCTTCTTCCTTTAAATGTTCTATCTCATAATCGTACTCTTGCTGGTCAATGTACGTATCAAAACTAGACGTTTCTAAGTCTTCATATCTTATGTTTTCAATAGTATCATTATTATTTATGTTAATCAAAGAATCTGTTTCTATCTTTTTGTCTTCTATAATTGTATGATGACAAGGTTTGTTATGATTGAATCCAAAATAATAAACAACAGAAGGATTTCCTTCACATGACGGGACACCAAAATTTTTATACAGCAACATACAAACGATATTGTAAATCAAAGCGAGATATAAAAAAAAACACAGTATTATTACAGGATGGCCTAGCTTTATGTTTCTTTTTTCATGATTTGTTTTTACTACTGGCTCATCAGTTTTATCATGTATTCTTGTGTGCTCTTCATCCGTTTCTACCTCAGTATTATTTAAAGAATTTTCAACCGATATAGTGTGCTGCTCCGGTTTTTTGTATCCACTTGTTGCTGCTATACCAACCATGTTTTTTTTTTACATTAAACGTCTCACTAAAAGAAATCTATTTAGTTTGTCACTGAAAATAATTAAGATATTTTTATACAAAAATCCATTTTCCACACAATAATTATATCGTATATTTACACTATAAAATTTACAGAACATGCAAAAGTGTGAAACCCAACCTTTAAGTAGAATATGAATACAGACAGCTCTTTGTCTTTATTCCTAAACACCACACAAGTAATATTCCATCATTTGCAACGTTATCACTGTGCGTACATTTTATTGTTAATCAGACAGAAGACAAGGAAAAACTATATATAGATGTCCACACAATAGTGTAATACGCGTTTAAACTGATCCAAGCGCAAATTTCTTTATCAGTACCACGAACCACAGCTTACAATGGAATACGCATGCGCGAGATACAAATTTCCTCTAGTAACGCTATATATAACTCGATAATTTTATTACGCACTCATTATCGCACGTTTCGCGAGTTTAAGTTTATCATATATTTATCATGGTTTTCGTTTCTCCCGGTATGATAAACAGGAAATGTGTCTCAAATAATACTCGGTATACAAGATAAAAGAAATCGGAAAATCATGTGTAATGTTGAAGAGAATTTTTATATTTTAATTTAATTTTTTATCTGTAATATAAAATTTTGTACATGGAAAAATTTTATACAAAACAAAAAAGATGACAGGGAATCTGCATGAAAAATTATCGGGAGTTTTCTTCTTCCTCACACTTTTGAACAATACCTGAAAATCATATGTCTTATGTAACTTTGCACGAACTTTTAAAAATTAACAAGAATATAAATTTTTTGGCAAAATATGTTAAGTCTTACGTTCGCAGATTTTGTTTACCGCGCCAACAGTTGGCGAATCTGGTATCTCTGTCAGAAAATTTTTACCCTCGTCGCAACATCTGGCTAACAAGGGATCCAGAGGTATCGATCCTAAGAATTCCAGGTTTAATTCGCTCGACATTGACTGTGCACCACCTGTGGAAGCTGGGAAGATTTCTGCGATATTCTGCATAACAAACACGGTTTTGTTTTTGTTATTAATTATTCGTTACTTGTATCCTGTTCTTTGGAACATCATTCAATTTTTATCTTCACCTTGCATTTAGGACACACGAAAATACTCATGTTCTCGACCACGCCTAAGATCGGAATGTTCACTTTTTTACAGAAGTCTATTTCCTTTCGAACGTCTAAAAGGGCAATTTGCGGCGGTGTTGTGACAATTACGGCACCCGTAATACCTGCACCCTTGAGATACGCCGTAGCCGATAGGTGTTCATCTGATGTGCCAGGTGGTGTATCTAATATGAGATAGTCCAAGTTTCCCCAGTCAACGTCAGATAGGAATTGCCTGATCATACCTAAACACATATAATAGGAAGAAAATGAACATAATACGGACAAACAAAAATAAGATCTTGAATGTGAAGACAAAATACCATTCTTCTTCGGTCCCCTCCATATGACCGCATCACTCGGACTGCTGAGAAACCCAATTGACATCAATGACAGATTATCTTCAATATACTGGAGCAAAAAAAAATAATATGCAACGTTATGTCACAGTTTTAATAATTTTTATTTTAATATTTTGTTCTAACGAAAAAGCACTCACTACAGGCGACCATCCTGAGCCACTCTGATAAACCTGTTCGCCAAGTGCTCCGAGTACTCTCGGCTGTGATGGTCCACAAATGTCAATGTCTAACACTCCAATCTGCATAAGACATAAATAAAAGAGAGATTCAAATAAATTTTAATAGCACGAAATATCGAAATTTTAATAGATTTAAAAAATATTAAAAAATTTCACATATGTAACAAAATTATTTTAATTTTTTTTTTCGATTATATTTTCGTGGCTAGTATGTTAATGTGAATATACTATTATATTTTGCTATTATAATCTTGATTTAAGATATTCAAAGGGAATGAGGACATCAAAAGGTTGGTGATCAATAAAGGACTGGCACAGAATGATACCGTGTGTATAGCTATCTGCTTAACTATAGATATTTCTTGTCTGAGGTTATTTTCTGCAAACTAGCTCGTGCTATTCACTATGTCAACATGTACATTGAAAATCATATGGATGTGCTTGGAATGGGTAGAAGGGTAAGTTGTTCTAATTTTCAGTTTCATCATGTAATTACTATGCTATCTGCACAACTGTAAATTATATATCAGATAATTAAAGTAGCTGAAGTAAATAGATTACACACACACACACACACAGGAGAGAGATAGAAAACTTTCTCTATACTTCTCCTTTTAAACTACTTTTTTTAAAGCATTTTGATTTGAATTGCATGTAATTAATTATATTTACATTTCTGTCAGGATTATTTGCCGCAAGGCACCTAGACACCAAAGATGTCACAGTACTTTTGCCCACTCCTCCCTTGCCTGAAAGCACTAGTATCTTATTCCGCACTGAAGCAAGCCTTTGTTTTACAAGCTCTATATAAGGATCGGGCTGCTTGGTTGCTCCAGATGAACATAGTGATTGATTTGGGCATCCTGCGCACGCTGAAGCTTTGCCGGCATTTTCACTTTGAGTCCCAGGACAGTCTAAAATTGATATTTCATAAATTTCTTGCTATTTTTTTATGTACATAATAAATATATAAATGTAAAAATGGCTTGGTGTGTCAAAAATTATTTATATGACAGCACAAAATTTTATTGCTGTACGTGTCTTAAACTAACCTTAAGTTTTCTTTGACAAGTGACACGTTATAGACTACTGATGTCATGTAATAAATATTTCTATGATCATATCGTACTACTTTTAATAAATAAAGCAAAATAAAGCTATTTAGCTAGTGAACTTTAATTTTAAGACTAAACAAAATAAGATTGCATATATTTACGTTCAGGAGCATCACTAGGTATTACATCTGCCATGTTGATAACGTACACACACAGTCGAACCTTTGTACAAATAACCTCTGTTAAATGTACCACGTAACTTTTGTTATAATAAATTTCCTACACACATCACGCTGACATCCCACTACGTGCGGTCAGTATACGCATGCGCATGTGAAAACAGCTTTGTATGAATGACGAGTACCTATGTTGCCAAAAAATTGAGAAAATAAAGAAAAAAAGTAATTAAATTTTACTTTAATTTTTAAATTCTTATATAAAACATAAAAAAAAAGCACAAACGAAACAAATGTAAATCTCAATATAATTTTAAATTTATAGCAATTGCAACCATGGAGCACGGTTGGAAGTTCAATGCCCTACACGGAACCAGTAATTCCAATTCGAATCGGCGATTATACCAAGACACATAACTTACTACCCTGGAGACCAAATATTGGATTTGAAAATACAGAAGTTATTCCCTTGTAAAAAACAGACATCAAATTACTTTTATAATATTTTTAGATATAATTTTGCTTTCAATCAAGTCCCAAGACAGTCGCGAATGTATATATATCATGCGTGGTTTAGGAGGAATCCTCGAAGAGATTTACACCATAATATATATTTTACAGAGCAACAAAATCGATATCGAGTCACGCACTGGATGCGGACAAAATGAGTACACGACCGTTAAAATTTCCGAATTTAATAACGGGCTATCAACGTAATCCCGTTCACGCTTCGCAAGCCGCCCTTTACACGAGATACACACCACAGGAGTGGTTTCAGAAGCAAGTGAAGTATTACAATGAGGCAGATTCGCAGAGACATTACTCCGAGAGGATGCGGGGTGACGCTTTGAGAATTATGAGGTACCCACATACATAACTAGCTTCTTCCGAATATTTTTATTTCGAAGTGCGGAACTAAACACCGTTTTTTCGGTGTGAATTCAAAATTTATAAATGTTTCAGAAACGCCGAGGAGAAGATACAACACGGTCAGTACGATACCAGTCGAAGACTCGGCGAGAGAATAAACGACGTTACATTTTGGCGCAACGAAGTGATAGCAGAACTTGAGAGAATGATTCACGAAATCGAGAGACTTCAAGATTGCCGAAGTGTTTTGGAAAAGGCGATACGAGATATCGAAGGACCTTTGCACATCGCAGAGGAATGTCTCTATCACAGAGAAGCCAGAAAAAGTACGAAACAACATCCGTTGTAAACGTGATTTAATTTTATAATTTCATTTTTGTTTTGTTGTGTCTCAGGCACGGAACTGGTGCACGATGACTCGGAAAAATGTCTGCTACGAGAAGTGGAGAACTTACGGACAAACCAAAAGAGACTGGAAGCCTGTTTGGACAAGTGCAAGGATCAAGTAAATCTCTCTCTCTCGTCTTGTATAAATATTTTTGCTGTACATTAAAACAATTAGCATAATTTGTTTACAGTTAATTTGTTTGTAGTTGCGAAACTGCAGAGCTTCGCAGAATCAACTCGAGTTGGATTTGAAAAACAAAGAGAGCGCCCTAGGCATAGACACTATTTGCCACCAGTTGAATAATTACAGTCAAGGATTGCAATATTATTCGGGAATTGAAAAATATGATCCGTGGTATTTAATTAAACGCATATTCACAAATGATCTTTGTACAATATTATATTGAGAATTCTAATCTCGTCCCTTCGTTCAGCGTTTCGGAGCAAGAAACTTGGGCGGATGCGGTGAACAGGATAGTACAAAGATCCCAAAACGAGCGGAATAGATCATGCCAATTCCGAACCAGTGCCGAGAGTCTCATCAATAAAATTGCTCACGAAATGTGGAACTCTTGGAGCAACACCAACAACGCCTTAGCGCAACGATCTTCCGAGTTGCTCGAGGCTAAGAACAAGCTTCAGCAACATTTGCAGAAGGTATGAAAATCAACGCACGTACTTTCAGATAAAATGCGTAACTGTGAAAAATGTCTCGCAGGTGCAAAAAGAAATATTTGACGTTGAAAAGAATTTGGACTTGATGCGCAAAGCTATCGCGGACAAAAGTCACGCGACCAGAGTTGCGCATACAAGGATGGAGGCGAGAATGCATCGTCCTGACATAGAACTGTGTCGAGATTATGCGTACGCTAGGTACGTGTTTTGAAAGATAAGACAAAAGTATGAGATGTTTTAAAAAACTATTTTCTTTTTGTTTTAGTCTTCAGAAAGAGATTGACGAAATAAATCATCAGCTCGAACGAATGCACAAGGCGCTGAAGGAACTCGAGAATCAACATCAGAAGTTGCTCAGAACTCGAACCATGTTGGAACACGATCTCGCGCTTAAAATCGACGCAATATACATCGACAAGGAAAAAGTGTGCGGTCTCAGACGCGCCTATCCTGTTAACGCGTTATTTAGATTTTAAAAAGACATGTACTCTCGGTGTCTTGCATGTTCTTTCTATGCAACCGCACACTGCCATTTGTTTATTACAAGAATGTTTTTATCTAAAATGAATACACTCCTAAAGAAATTTAGGCTATGTGGTATTCTCCCCTTTCTCAAGCAGAGAATTTGAAAAAGACATAATTTACTTCTTTGTACAATTAACATAATATATACACAATATAATACAATATATTAAAGTTAGAAACAATTTACTTCGTTGAGTGAGTTTTGACGTAAGTGGGAACAGGCAGATTAAGTCCCGGTTTGGCCTCAAAAAATGTATAAGACAAAACTATTTCGTCAACAAATTCCATGCGTGGATCTTCTGCGAATTCCGGATCAATATAAAAGAACACTGGCATGTCAATCTTGAAAAAAAAACAAAAGCAAAATATAATTCTTGATTCAGATTATACAAAACATTATTAATTGTCACATTACTTCTTGTTGTGATGTATAATAAACTTACTTGTTCATGAGGATTGAGCATCTGTTCCTCAAAACAGAAACATTGTATTTTATTGAAATATTGTCCTACTTCGAAAGGTACAACATTGTAAGTGGATATTCCTACGACTTGATCGTTAGTTGGATTTGTGGCTGTGTAAAATGCTAAAGCTGTCTCTCCAGGAACAACCGTGAGCTCCGATTGCTGTGGCTTGAAATTCCATTGCATTGATGCTGCGGTGTCTGCATTGAATTTCACTTTGATTGTTTTGTTTTTAACAGGCGTCATTGTGGTCACTTTGCTGGCATCGTGACCAGCTGATACTGTTCCACCATAACTGTACGACTACATGACAAAAAATATAGATATGCATTTTATAAATATGGCAGCAACTCTAATTAAATTTAATACAAATAAATATATAATTAAGAACATCTTCAAATAAATTGAAATTGTTACCTGACAGAATATTCTGTACAAAGGCACCGCAGAATAACTCAATCCGACTACCAGTATCCCAACTCCTGCCCAGTAGAAGGCGGTGGAACGTAATCTCTTTCGAAGCGACGTGTCCACATGATTTTTCATCAAATTTTTTGACACGCTAGTATATATCTGTCTAATATTAGTGCGTGACATTTGCCGGCAGATGTTGAGATACATCTTTTTAGATTTCTTTCTCTTATTATTTGTCACAATTCAAGGACTTCTAACCTAACCTAACCTAAATCCACCCGGCAAATAGGTTTACGTCTCGTATTTAAAAGTAAATACTTGAAAACATGATGATATTAAGCAACAAATAAGAGCAAATCTTAAGTGAGGCGTGCGTAAATCAAGATAATATTACAAAGTTTCAGTAAAATAACAAGTGTCACTGATCACATCGAAGGTTTATCGTACCGCATTAGGTGTTTATACTTTACGTAACATACATTATAGATATTCTGTACGTAGCACATCAAGGTTGGCAACGATATATCGAAATACGAGTTTCGATTTTCAACTCGCACTTCGATATATCGAATTTCGATATATCGCACTTCGATATATCGCACTTCGATATATCGCATTTCGATATATCGCATTTCGATATATCGCATTTCGATATATCATCCCAGGTCGTGAATTGCTGCTCTAAAGTTCTTGGAATTAGTCGATTACATTTGGCGGACAAAGATGGCGGACGCGCGACAGACGAAGCAGGTGCGTGCGTTCGAATAGTTTCGCACTTCTTGTGAATATTTTCTCGCGCGCAAATATACGTCATATTCGTTCGTCGCAAAGTATCGAACGCTCGCGTTGACGCGTAATTAGCATCGCGCATTCGCTGATATTGATGAGTTTACCACGCGCGCGATTACACATCAGAAATACGTTTGACTTGTCTCGTAATTTGTCGCGATTTCTAATCGTCTCGAATACACGAATATCGTAATCGGATGTTCGGAATATATACGTGACTGTGTAAAAAGGGAAAGACAATAACAAATAGCATTAGATTCCCGGATAATCGTGCGACATTTGCCACGAAGAAAAATGGTGAGTAATTTATGAGTACGTCTCTCTAGATCGCATAACTTGCTTTTATTACTACACTACTACTATATGTATAAAGCATTTAACAATTACATATACAATCGTTTTGTTTATAGATCGAATGTATTCCTACGTACGAGTGTGATGTGAAGTACCGCGAGCTGCTACGCGCGTCGATTCGATACTTCGAGAATTGCAATATCGCGCGCGCTTCGACACGTTATCAAATTATCAGGTATTTCCAGCAATTGTTGTTGTTTCGTAAATATACGTAAATATCGATAATTGTGTTCGTGCCACAATAGACAGGTGGAAGTGGGAGTGGGAATTACTTCTTTGAAATAGCTAAGGAAACTTCCTACACATAGGAAGAGATACTGAAAACTCTAGGGAGAATTAGGACGTTTTTAATTTTTTACGTTTCTAATTTATATTTATTATAAATTGTGTTACACACATATATATATATATATATATGTTTATTGAATATCTCACTTCTGTTGAAAAACTATAATACTTGAAATCCAAACGTAAAGACTAGAGCGTATGTTTGGCACGATTAAGAGGTATTTGCAATCTTTTTCAACGTTCCCGTTAACATTCTACTTTCTGTATTGATCACTATGATTATTAAAATCCAAAATCCACATATTTTTTTTTTTCAGTTCTTCTACATGTTTATACGTAAACAAAATAAAACAAGCTACCTTTTCCACAATATATAACAACAATTTTATATGTTTTGGATATTAACAAAGGTGGACAATCAAAAACAACTTAAAGTGTATTCCGAGACGTTTCGATCAAATTTTATTGGCGATCATCTTCAGCACTGAATACAAAATAAAAAAATATAATAGAATAAAAAAACTCCTTCGTTAAACAAAAAGATACATACATTTTGGATTTTAATTTTCCAATCAACTTTCTCGCACACAAAGTATTCGATTACCAAAAAATTTCAGACGGATTTTATTACGGCCGTTTGTTTGTTTGGTTTTTTCTTTTTTTATATGTACACTCAGTTTATATTATCACTTAAGTACTCAGATTTACGATTTGCGCCATCTATGTACAGCCTCGTTACATATTGTGTCGTATATTTAAAATTAGGAGACGTACAATATTTTTTTTTGTTTTTGTTTTATATACGCGCGACGGACATTTACATCCGTACGGATAAAACGCAAGCACCTTATTATTCGCATAAAACGCCTCGCCGTTTTTTTTTTTTTTTTTCATCGCTAATTGTTTTTGGCACAAGTTCGACAACCACACACACACATACATACACACACACACACATCATCATCATCATGAACATCAAAAAAATACGGTAATCTCAAAGCTATTCTTTACTTATAATTCTATTAAATACGTACTGCCTTGTTTTTTTTTCGCGGAAAAAATGTACTTCTGATGCTACACAGACTAAAAGTAGTTAATCTATCGTTAATCTCTCTTTTCAGCCTCAAGTATATATACGCTTAAGTACACGTGAATTATTTTTAGTAGCGTTTTTCTATTTGCAATGTTGGTGTTTGTAATTGATGTTTCACTCGTCTACTTTCCGCGCGGTTATTAGATTTGTAACCGCGGGTTTTAACATTTTTCTAGCAAAGTCTCGAGAATCTGTTTCTTTGAACGTGTCGATTTATACACACAATTCGAGATCGAACGTTGAATTCTTTTCATCTCGACGGCGTCTTTCGTCGAATAATTCACAAGTTTTGATCGTAAGAAACATCGCTAACATTGCAAAATACCGATTACACAACTTATTCCGAATTATCGCTAAATGTTCCTATTCTACTTGCTCGTATACAAATAGGAAACTACAGGTAACAAAATTGCATCACATGTGTGTGTAAAAAGTTTCGTAAACAAGCTTTCTAAAACTCACATCTGTTCTGTTACATCATTAGGATACAAACTTGCAGCGCGAGAAAGATAAAATATATTGGATCTCTCAGGACTTAGAAAATAGTCGAAGGATCACAGATCACTACTCTTCCCTTTACAATAATAATGACGAATAAATTATTTAGCAAATACTACGCGTGTGACACACATACGAATAAGAAGTGAGAAATGTCAAGTTTCGATGCGGTCGTTTTTTTTTTTTTTTTAATTGACGAGAAAAGGGCGACGTTTCAGTTACGCGAATCGTAGCCGCCGAAGCGATGAATCCTCTCGTGATCCCGCAGATGGTGACGATGCTTGAATCGCCTGTTGCACTTCGAACACTGAAATCTAGGCCCGACGCCGCACTCGAGGCGCAGGTGTCTCATCAGGTTGCACTTGTGCGAGTAACCGCGGCCGCACTTCAAACAAAGAAACGGCGTTTTGTCCACGATGCTCTTCATTTGCTTCCAGACTGTAACTAAAAGTAATATAGTGAGATATTTTTTTTTCTTTTCTTTTTTTCTCTCTTTCTCTCTCTCTCTCTCTCTCTCTTTCTTTCTCTCTATTTTCGTCTATTCTATGCTCTCGCAGGCAAAACGTGAACAAAAGTGTAGAGAAGCGTTTTAAGCGGCCAAATTGACGTAAATGAAAATACCAGATGTGTATTTGTTGCACAGAATAAATCATGCCGCAAGGTCAGATTGACCGCGCGCGATCATCGCATAGAAATTTCTCGCTTCAACAACAAGTATAATAGAATTTGCACACGATCTCTTACTTTCGTTGATTCTCTCTAAACTGCATGCATTTGTGAAGCGGACGTCTCTTTTCAACGCGAATTGCATCCTCGACGAGTTGCATCGCGAACGATTAAATTACATGTAATATAATTTCACACCAAAGTTTCTGCCAGACACAACTGTGACATCTGCATCAGATTTTAGATCAGGAACGGACGAAATTGAGCGAATAAAACTTGTTTTCGTTTTGTTTGAAATGTGCGATATTACATTTTACACGTGTAATAGTTTTTTTTTTTTTTATTGAAAATGTTAATTAGTATTTTTTACAAAAACCATGTGTATCTCGATGTGTATCTGTTACACGGTTTGGCACGTGTAATCAAAAATAAAAAAAAAACGTGTAATCTGAATATTTTTAAGTTTTTCTTTGCTTAATATTCATCACGAGCTAATTTTGTCCGATCCTAATTTAAAACATTTGTCACTTAAGAGAATGTGCATGCAATTTAACACAGTTGCCTACGATTCAGTTTCGCACACAAAAAAAAAAAAACAGGTATAGATAATAAAAATTTTATTAAGAAAAAACTCTGTGATATCACAATATTGATTGAAAAATAACGACTTCAAAATTGTTCGACAAAACGTTATTCGTTAATTTGTAATACATTTTGTACTTGTCTGTCGAATTAACGGCGTAATCCATTACAGGAAGCTAATGTAGGGAGTAAAGGTGAAAAAAAAAAACATGTTAATTAACAAACTTCTGCGAATTATAAAATAAACATATATTTGTTTCTACCGCAAGTAGTACAATATATATGTAGAGATATACATATATATGTATATATAAATACATATATATATATATATATATATGTGTGATTTCGCATTAATTAAATTTTCATATATAAATTTCAAGTCTTGAAATACACATCCAATCTTTACATGTCGCACACGACGTGTAAAGATTTGGCTAGAGAATTGAATATCAATGAACTTTCTTCCTGTATAAATATATTTCTATAAATTTATAGACTATATCTCTCTATAGAATATATCTCTTTGTGTGTTGAATACGTAACATATACATATAACATATTACCATATTCGTTTCTCTATTGGCACTATTATTTTATTTGATACTTAAACTGCGTTCAAGAAGGATCCGGTGCTAATCTAATCGAAATTATTTTTATTCGTAAAGTTTTACCTCTTAACTTATTATATCCCTTCGTTGATCACAGTTTATCTCATTGATTATAAAGAACTAAAAAATTGCACTCTTTTCAAATACTGCTCAAATTTACATTGTAGATAAGAAATCACACACGGGCGCTCGCTCAACGATACACAAGCCTGTATCTATCTCACAAACATCTTCTATATGGGATCAAAGTTATTTACAATATATTAAAAAAAAAACTTTATTTACAACATTGTTTTGCTTTCTTTCTCTTTCTCCTTCTTTTTCTAACAATTGTTGTGTTAAACTTACTGCTACGTTTAATGACAAAACTCTGTTTCGACTTTCAAAATAATATATTCAGGCCGCTATTTAGATACTTTGTATAAATTAATTCTCTCGAGTAGAAAAATACTAGTGGCAGTAAATCAGTCTATAAATATAAAATCTGATATATGTGCAACTCAAAAAATATACAATCTACTCGGAGAATTAATGCGTTTAATGCGCAACATGATTCTTGATTTCTTTATATGTGCGGTTCGATGTACATACATAACTTACAATGTAGAAGTTAAACATACAATAGAAAAATTTGAACACTTGTTTACAATCAAAACCCGTTGAGTCTTATGTGTATGCGAAACAAATTTCTAAGTATATTAAAAATTTAAGTAGATATTGTGACTGCGCTCGCAAAATTACAAATACTCTTCGATTGATACAAATATAAGACAAAATAGAGCAAATAATAAAAAAAACTCTTTCTGTTATATACTTTAAGTACTTACATAGTATTCTTTGGAAACTTTGTATAGTAAAATGATTCTTCACATTCAACTTAACAGATATTTTGTATATATAAACTATTTAATTTTACACACGATTAAGTACTTCGCTCGAGAATTTTTCTCTCAGAACGTATTCTCACTCACGCGATTCTTTGACGTAATTCGTATTGTTCTACGAAAATTTAACTAAACTTTTCAGTCTCCATGAAATCTCGAAATCGTATCATCAGGTATGAAACTTGCGAAAAACTGAGAGTGAACGCATTTTCTTCAAGCAACTCTCACCGACATTGAGAAGTCTCAGAGTTTCTGATGAGTTCTCATGTGTAACACCAGATTGTGTTTGTGTTTTGACTTCTTGTGACAGATCGGACACTCGAATTGCGGTTCCACGCCGCACTCGAATTTTATGTGTCTGTTGAGCGAGTGCGGTCTCGTGTAAACGTTGCCGCACCGTGAACACGAATATTCACGACTGACCGCGGTTACCTGATTGCTGTTGACTTCCGTCAGCGGTTGACAGTTTTGGATTTTCTCAGCGACGACAAAACCGCTTGCCGGTTCTTCGATCGTCGGTGTTGTTCCCGTTTCCTTCTCCTGGAACTGGTTCTCCGCCATCAGTCGGAGATACATCGTCTGGTACTGGTAGTACCAATCGATGGCACTACCTGGCGAGTACTTCCGTTCTAGAAAACACATAAGAAAGTCAGTAAGATTTCGCGCAGAAACCGATCGCGTCCTTTCCTTTTTGCCTTAGGGTAATTGACGATCACGGTTAGCCTAGAAAGAATTGTTATCAATCAAGACAAAGACACGGACGTACACACTGCACGAGTCGAACTACACGTAGCCATTCACCATGTAAGCAACTGTCAACAAATGGACTATTAGTGTAGTTTTTCCTTGAGCTGCGGGATGTCTTGTTTGAAGGGAAGGAAAGGATTGTTAAAAAGTAGTACCTGTTTCTTGGTTTTCTTTTCTCTTGTCACAGAACAAACGCATGTGTAGTCTAGATATATTAACAAAACTCACATGTATCGCAGAAAACAAATTATACATATTTTTATTTCTTTACGCGGAGTATCTTTAAATACTATATAGTTTAGAAAATGGAAAAAATTGTTAATCCATTGCAGAAAAAGCCTTGCGTATTAAGTATAGGATTGAAGGACGTGTAAGGAAAAAGCAAAAAATCTTGTTCTTTTAAATATCATATGTTCTATATATTTCTTACAACCGTTTGTTTTATTAATTCCATTGATATAATTCAAAATAACTATCAAAACAATTTACTGTGTTATTAACAATATCCAAAGGCACACGTTAACATATTCTTTGTAAGGTTTTTTTTTAGATTGAATCTAATTTAAATGTAATTCATATTTACATAAAACAATTTTTTAAACATAATTTTATGTAGTTTTATACGAATATATATACTTCGTAATATAATAATATGGTAAAAAAAGATAGTAGAAAACTAACGACCGGTTACACCGGTTAAGTCAGATCTAATATAAGTAAAAAAAAATAAATAATTTAACAATTCTTTATAATTATTAATAAAAAATAAAATTTTTTCTCTCTCTCTCTCTCAACGTTAATGGAATCTCGTGATAAATTAAGAGTCACACTTTACTAATTGATCAACACTTTTATATTTGTATATTTTGCAACCAGAGAAATTCGGATGAGATCACATTAGAGGAAATGCGTCGAGATTGCAGTTTTTTTTTTTTTTTTTAATTCACAAATTTAGAAACCTCGTTGACCATATCCGCGGGAAGGAAGGTAACACCATGATGCGCCATGATGTGGTTCCGTAATTCGTATCGGTACTTGAATTTTCGATCGCACACTGGACAGGTAAATTTCTTCTCCTTATTGCCGCAATCCACTCTCTGATGTCTTTTCAGGCTGTCGTACCACTTGTACTTTTTCCCGCAATCGGGGCAAACGTGCTGATTGAGTATCGATTCGTATGAGTTTCCGCTGTATTGCGAGGCTACCGAATACTCGTGAGTAATTTCTAAGGGATCGGATGTTTTGGCAAGCAAATACGATTCGTCCGATTCCTGACCGACGCTGTGGGTTTTCCTCTCCAACATCCACAAAGCGTTGTAGCCTTCCAATTCGTTTCCTGCGGCAAGAAAACAGAGCGCCGCGAATTAGGCGTCGGTTTTGAAATTTGAACGATTTAAAATAAGATCGTAAGTTTTATGGAACTTATGTGCTAGTTGGTTCGAAATCGAGATACACGAGTAATTACATGCAGCAATGTCAGAAAATTCGAAACCGATAAGAATATCATTAACGTACGAGATTTTATCGTGATTCAAAACAAATTCAGTTTAAAACAAATTTCTCTGTTAGATCTTTGTCTAATGGAGGAGTTTTCTTTTTGAGAGTAGACTTTGATGATGGACAAAACTAAGATGCTTCGTATTATTCGATTTGATTGATATGGTTTCATTTCTCTCATCAAACAAACTTTGTTTTGAATATAATATAATTAAAAACACACAACAGTATAAAAACTAAACATTCAAATAGTACAGGAACTGTTAAAGATATTATTGGTTAATTTTTTTTTTTAATTTAAAAAGTATTTGTTACACATTCGTATATTATCGTTGTGACTAATTGTTTCTCTCGAAAAAAGTAAATTTTATAAATTTTATTTTTCAAGGTAACATATCCGTGTGAACGTGTGTATGATGTAGTTTTTTTTCATATTTTTGCGAAAATTAATTATACGTGTGTGGGGAGAATAAATATAAATATATCTGTACATATTTATATATACATATATATCTTATATATTATTTCTGTTTTCTATATTGTACGTGTAAATTTTTTATAACGTCATTATTCACAAAAGAAACAATTGTTTACTTAGCAGTATAATGCGAGACATTTACGTGAAATGTGAATATAATTTACACACAGTAATGTAATTGCAGAGAATAGAGTTTACATATACATATTATGTTTCTATAAATAGCGCGTATGAACAATATAGACTTATTTACACGTAATAATTAGTCTGAATTCCATTGCATGTGTTCATTTTGTAAGTATTATCTCATATAAAGTGTGTCGTAACAAAATATTTAGCAACACAAAGTGATTTGATGATGAGCTTATCTCTCTCATCTCCACAAGTCTACGTCTCATCTCTCATCTTTAGAATATAATCAATATACACACGTACAGCTCTTATGTTGTTTATAAATATAAAGTTTACGAAAGATTTTTTGTAATATAAAGAGCAAAACGTATTTAATATAGTTAATATAATATATAACTTATGTATGTACATATATATATATATATATCATTATGCTATATTGACACACTCATTAAGACAAATGAAACGTTATTCTAATGGAACGCAACAATTAAGAGCACAGTCTCGTTTGCAAGAAATCGCGCTATTTTATCACATCACAAAACTGCTAATTTTTCTCTCAAGAGAGACCAATCTAAGATCGATATCGATAAAACTGATCACTGAGATCTCTTCCTTCATCAATTAGTCTTGTCCACTTTTAAGGAATGACTATTATCCTTGTCACCGCACACTTGTCGCTGATGCCGGCGCAAAGTGTCAAGTCTTTTATACGTTTTGCCGCACTGATTGCAATAATACTCCTGCTGAAGTCTCTCCATCGTCTCTTGTTGATCCTGGAACGACGCCAGGAATTCGTCGCACTTCTGCTGATGACGCTTCAGGCTGTCGACTCTCGTGTACGACCTGCCGCAGCCGTCACAACGGAATTGCTGACAGGACTTGGAGTTTTTTTGGATCACGGTGGTCTCCACGTTGCTCAGAATTGGTGAGTCGCATAGCAGATAATTGAGTTGACCGTGGAAGGGCACTTCGCATACCTCCGCATCGTCTTCGGCGTTCTTCTCGACGGCGCCACATTGGCCGTTCTCGTCTGCAAAAGACACATCAATCCGTTAAAAAACAAGAACATGAGATTTACACGAACAACTGATGGCAAGGCGAGCAGCGTACAACAGCACACATGCACAATTTCATAAATTATCTTCAGAGTTCGAGTTTGGTTATTGTAGGATAGGAATTTGTAGAGGAAATATAATTTTTTTATCATACAAAAAAACTTGAAAATTGTTAGTCATGAGGGTGATTTTTGGAAGTTCAAAGAGAGAGAAAGAGAGAGCGAAAGAGAGAGAGAGAGAGA
>NW_018020722.1:286810-308421 GCF_002006095.1 Pseudomyrmex gracilis
TATATATATATACATATATATATAACATTATACTAGTTATATATATATTAGTTATGTATATATATATATATGAAAACAAATGTATAGGTCAAATTAATCATCACAAATTAGTTTAGACGTACAAATCTCGTGTGGAACATAATAAAAGCGCCATATTAGCGAAAATCACGTTTTTCGAAACGTAATACTATAATATGCGAAAATTGCATTTGTAAAATCTGTTATCTGACATAAATCGCAAACATGATAAAGATATGTACAAGTGTGTTTCAAATCTATCGATGTAATAAAATATTAAATTACAAACATGATGGTAAAATGCGCGAATATGGAGCTTCTACTGTACACAGTGAACAAAACTTAATCAACAAATATTAATGTTTTTTTTTGTCTTATTACACAAATTAATCAATTATATATAATAATGATCTCCTAATATATAATACATGTAATAGATGGCAAAAGATACTTTAATGAAATTCGCGCGTTTTTTGTGATGTTGTTCCAACAAAAATGACTAAAATAGTAGAGATTATAGTTTTTAGTGTTTAATACAGTTTTCAATAAAAATACTCAAAAACAATCTCCGACAAAATTTTGCACAGGTTTTTAACAATTAAAACTGAAATAAATTGATAATTAGTTTCGAACATTTCATAGAATCTATCGCGCTTCTTTTCTATGTGTTTTTATCTTTTACATAAATATTTTATATATATATATATATAAGTATGCAAAAAACATATTCAGTTCAGCATCGAAATCTTGTCTCACAATCATAGCAACATCAATACTTGACTTTCACTTTGCAGTACAGCTTCTCGTGTCTTTTGAGGCTGTCGGATCTCGAGAAACTCTTGCCGCATTCCGTGCATACGCATGTGGCGATCTGCTTTTTCTTACGGTGTTCCAAGGATTCCGGGGATAGGTCGTGATAATCGGTGGTTACGAATTCGTAGCAACTCTGCGAGATGTTCTCGTCGAACTCTAATTGGCCCTCGTTGAACCAACCGCTAAATTTCACGTCTTCTGTAAAAGAAACAAATGAACATGCAAAACGTTTTGTTAATTGCGAAACCAAATGGAGGACAAAACAACGGTGGGGGAAAAGATCTTTGCAAGCGCATGCAACTTTTAAGAGACTGATTACGTGTGCGAACATTCTAATTGTCAACGAAGTATGAGATACACACAGAGTAAAAAAAAAAATAATTAGCATGTGAATTACAAACAAAAACAAAAAGAATCAGTGACTAATGTGATGATGTTACGTATGTTTGAACATAAAAAATTAGAAAAGAACAAAATATCAGTAAGCCCAATTATTGCGATGTTCTTTGGTAGTTTCCAAAGTGATTTTGACATTGTGCACTTTTGTGTGTTAATGTATAATTTTACATACTCTCTCTTCTCTCTCTCTCTCTCACTCTCTATCTCTCTTCTTTCTCTCATTCTATAATACAATAACATAAAACACATAATTTTGAACAATAAGAAAAAAGAAATGAGTGAAATAAATAATCACGGGATGATTGATCTTCATTGAAATACATATTTCACAAAATGCTCTTTGCATTAGTTCGGTATTTATTTCGGTATGTATATCTATATATATTATACATATACATTATACGTTAATATTTTACGATCTCGTACAGAAAAACTCGTGCAGATACAACAAGAGAAATTGTACATAGGATAAAAAAAAAACAAAAAAAAAAAAAACAATCGATGCGAACTGATTACTCTAGATGATGTTTCATTCTCATATGTTTCGTTAGTTCGTATCGGCGATAGAACTTCTTCGAACATATACTGCAGCTCAATTTGGGCAGCTGCCCGCACTCGAGTCTCTGGTGACGTCGCAAATTGTCCATCCACTTGTATCCTTTGCCGCATTCGCCGCACATGTAACGTTGTTCTTGCAATGGCACATGACGACCCTGTAGAAGTGGCACACTGGCAAAGTCGAATTCGTTGGTGTTCAAGTCCTCCCCGCTAAAGTCGTCCATAAGAAAGGAGTTGTCTGTAACGTAGAATGTATTCTGTCATTTCCAGTGGGAGACTGACGGTATCACAAAATCTAGCGATAGAAACTATGTGTGTTAAAGTAGACAATCTTATTCGATGAACATTTTCGATCGATAAAACCGAGCAAAAACGCGCATCCCGATCGCATATAATTAATTAACGATTCGTCAGTTACTACTTCCCTATTGTGAATTTATTAATTGCAGCAGTTTGATATTTTATTGATATTTCTCGATAAAAAGTAACAAAGTGTTGATTACAAGTTTCATGCTAATCAATACGAAACACAACCAAATGTGAAACACTGACAAAGACAGTCTCTCTACGGGTTTTATTCTCTTTTAAGTGTCTTGTAATTTTATATCAAAAATTACATGATAAATTGTGGAGATTGTGTAATTACGTTGTAACAACGCGATGAAGCGGGCGTGTTGCACAGACATTTAAACATAAAAATATGGTAACTTTTTTATTACAATCTCTCAAATTTATCTTTGGTAAAAATACAATTTTTGGCTTCGCGTCGACAAGATACGTGACAGAGTCAATAATAAAATAAAGCTAGAAAATTACAAGTTTCATATATCGTTCCTTCTCTTTTTTTTTCAATAATTTTATATGTTATTTTCTTTGTGCATTTTGTATATGTGCGTTTGTTTTTTTACGTTTCAATATTTGTTGAACTTGAAGTAGAAATACATTAAAGCGCGCGCAGAAAGAAGAATGCATTTTGAATTTATAATTTACGTTCGACATTCAAAACTTGTAATCATTACACGTATTATTAATGCCATTGATGTGGCTAACCATAACAAGACGGCAAATATATAAATATTAAAAAAAAGAACATTTTGGAAAAGTATCAAGTACACATAAATATGTTTAATCACAATTATTAAGTATCTTATGTGAAACTTCACTTACTACGCTGTACTATATTACTATATAATGTTGATTAAACAATATATTTGAAGCAAAATAAATTTGTACAAGGACTGCAAAAATTGTACGCATTAATAAATATTTGAATCGCGCACACGTCAAATATTTGTCAAAAAATTTGAACTTGAAGTTTATTTTTTCTCGTTACACGGACCAACATCGTTATGATGCTTGCAAGCTTCACATTCAGAATTCAAGTTCGAATGGTGCACATATAAGTGTTCTTTAAGTCTGTCCCGTCTGTAAAATCTTTTCGAGCAAAATCCACACTTGATCTTCGCCTCTTTGTTACCGCACTGCAATTGATGGCGACGCAAACTGCTGCTCCACGCGTACGTATTGCCGCATAAAGAGCACATGAAGATCTGACGTTTATTTGGATCGTTCATTGCTTCAAAGTAGTCCTCCACCGACGTGTCAAGAAAGTCGTCGCAATACATGCGCCACGGTTTGCTCATGTCAAGTCCTGTCGACATAAAACGAGCAGTGAGCAGAAAAAGCTGTATCAAATATCTTGGCAGAAAATATATGGCTTAACGCTGCAAATTATATTATTTTGAAACGAAAACAATTACGTGACAAATTTTCTAAATTTGAAAAACAAAATTTTAATACTCTTTTATTTAATGAGTGAACCTTTTAATTTAATAAAAGTTACACTTAAAAAAACAATACTATGTCACGCACAGCAACGAAATGTTAAGATACAAGTACAATACTGAAAAGCCGTTGTCACATGTGAAATTTGAAACTTTTTAATAAACTTTCTTATAACAAACGTTCTTTTTTTTAAATGCTTAAGAAATAATGGCCCAAACGAATCACAATTCATCAAAAAGAGTATATAAAAATTATTTATTATAGAAATTTCTTTTACAAACAAAATGGTTCTATTTATATAAGAACTAAAGCTTTTTGTAAATGCTTACAATATGTACATACATAATAGCATCGTATAAAGCAAATGTCTCAAATGTCGACTTCAAATTCTTGTGCACACTAGAGTTTTTATAATAATAATTTAAAGTATCTCAAAATATTCTTTGTAAATTGTTTATAAAATTTGAATTTACGATAATAAATTTACCAAACTCACAGCAAAATATTATTTGGAAGTCATTCTAATACTTAAAAAAAAGTTACTAAAAGTATGTATATATACGTGTATATAATACATGTACAATAATATATACACATACCACATATAGAGTATGTATGTATATATATAGTATATACATGTTTAAATATACATGTATATACAGTTTATATTTCTTATTTGTCTTACTACATAATATTAGACTATATGTTATACAATATATAAATTTATATACACGTAAGATTATAATCAATCGTTATTAAATAGTCAATTTTTTGTTAGAAAAACAAGTTCGAATATATTTAAAAAACTACCTATTGCTAAATTGTCAACTAATACAAAATTATTTTTATCCTACTTCTATCTTAGTTTTTGTATTCTAAATTGTAACAGAGAGAATAAAAAATAGCCTCAAAAATATGTAGAATAAAAGATAAAAAGGAGATCATAAAAAGTACTGTTATTTCCAGAATTTGATTAAATCTTATTATGAATATAAATCATACTGAAAACGAACTTACGTTCAGTATAAAAGAGATGCGCGACAAGTTTGAAATGACAATTGTTTTGCATCGCAAAAAAAACGAAAAATTAACACTTAATATAACTCAAACAAAAATAATAGTTTTATACATATGGCCTTCATTCGCTACATTCAACATTTCTCTATACATATATTTATGTGTATATCTTTTAACAAATATTAATATATATATGTCTTTACGAGTTTTTATATTTAACTCGCGAGATTACATTTGCATCAATCTAGTAAGAAAATGAATCAGGAAACATAACGAATATTTTAATTTTAACAATTTTAACGATTTTATATTCTCAGAATACATATAATAAATAAATATGTTATACGTCACATGGAAGTCGAGTCTAATAAAAAAAAACTTTGCTAGACATTGTATATTAGAAAAAAAAAAACGGACAAAACATATCGGTTATTTGTCAATATACTTAATATAGGAAGCATACACATAATACTTTTGTCACAATAATATTCTTTGTGTGACTTTTAAGAATAATAATATTATCCTCGCTACGTATATACACATATTCAATCATATGTTTTTATGTGGCTGCAAAATAATGTGATTGAACATGAAAAAAAAAAAAAAATTGAAATAAATATTGCGCGAGCGAAAGATATTAATGATATGTGAAATTATATGCATCAATCTTTTGACGATTTATAAATATGAAATAAAAAAACATTTAAATAAGAACATTTTTGCGTGTAAAAATGAAAATGTTGACATTACATCGTAAAAGCATTTTTTTGCTATTTTTATTCCGTTTAAAAACGAAAGGCGAATCTATAAATCTCTCTTAAAAATATTATAATTTTCTACGTGAAGATAAAATAGATATCAACAGATCACATTGTAATTATCTACGCTTATTGTATGCGTGTGATTCCGGTATTGATTGAAATAACTGGTTTTTACAGATCAAGCGCTTTTACAAAATTCCTTTTGAAAAAGCAACTGTCTCGATCGAAAAACTTAAAATCATTGTCGTCGCATTTTTGTCGCGACTGATCATCATCAGTTTACCGTGGAGGACAAATCTAATATTTTTTGACTTTGTTCTCTCAACGAACGAAAGACAGATTTCCTATAGATTTTAATGTATTGAATTCGATACTGATCAAGGAATTTCGTTTTCACATCCGGATTTGAAGATAGTCATTTTCTTTTTATCTCATTACATATCTCTTTAAATTCTGACGTGATAGCAAAATTCCGAGATCAGATTTAACAACGCAACAAAATCTGTATAGAAAATCATTATTCTTTTCGTTGAAAAGGAAAACGTGTTTTTTCTAGCGTGTTTTTTTAATCGTAAACTTTCTTGTGTATCGTCTGATTCATTCTTCTCTCGCAGGCACCGATGTGAGCGTTCAAGACGAACTTGTGCTTGAATCTGCGACTGCAGATGGGGCACACCTCGCAGGGCACGACACCGCACTCGAGCCGTTTGTGACGGCTCAACGACGTCGCGGCTTTGTAAGATTTTCCGCATCTGTTGCATCCGTACATCCTTATGTCACCGCCGCCTGTGTTCTTTTTCCGAGAAACACTGGGCATTTTGTATGTCGAAGACTCGTCGAATTGCTGTTGGTTCCAGGACAAGTCGTTGTTGTCCTGCGTGAGCAGCAGAGACGCCAGTAAACCTGCAACGAGAGAGCAACGTGGTTAGACGATGCGGTTAATTTTACTTGAGATTAAACTTCGCTTTATTTACATCACACACACGTTCCCCGAGACGGAAAATGAACGAAACGAGTGTTTGGTCAGAAAAACGTGTGAGCGGAAGGAGTTAAACTGCGATTTCTTTTCAATGGTTTCATGTGTAACGGGAATTTTGTAGGATATATTTTTGAGGAAGACTCCATTTTTCGAAGAAAGATACAAGATTCTGAAATTTTAATTATAAATTTCCACAATTCTTCGATCAAATATAAATTGAATATAAAAGACAGTAATTTCTAATTAGTAAAGTCTCTTGAAGAAAGCTTGCTCGATGTAAAAAACTCTTGGCGCAATTATCGGCTAGTGAGAAGCGTATTGAGAAAATTTATATATTTATTTCTCTTTTTCGTACAAGTAAGTATAAGAACACAAAATATTTCATATGGGTAAAAATCTTTTAATTAATAAGATGCATTGCAATAAGGTGTAAGACAAAAGTGCTTGAAAAATAGTTTTGTAATAATTTATTTATATTTTTGTTTTGTATATATATATATATATATATACGTCATTTGTAAACGCGCTTTCATAATTTCTAAGCTCAATTGTATAAACAATTTCAAAAAGGCAATTGCAACAACATTTCAAAGTAAACAATATATCTATATTAACTGAAGTAAACAATATATCTATATTAACAATTTATTTAAAAAATCTCAACGACAAGAAGTATGTATGTTGTATATGTATATAAAATTGTATACGTGTATAAAATAAAATAAGATTAAATGTAAATAAAATGACAAAACGTCAAGAGATCGTTGCTCTTTGCGTGTGTTATTGATCACTTCGTGGTCTGTATGTTCGATCAAAAGTCTGTTTTTACGTCAACTCATCAAATGAGTCATATGTTAATATAATGAATTCTTTTGGTGTGCGATTGCAACCGATGCTTATGTTTGAACTTCCTGCCACAGATTGGACACTCAAACGTGGGATCCTTCCCGCATTCGACCCGCAGATGCTTCTTCCACGAATCCCGCCATTTGTATCGCTTGCCGCATTGGTAACAAAACCAGGACCTCAGGTTTGGCGCTGAAAAAAGAGACCGCTGGTCGTTAAATCGTTCGTTCGATTCGCGATTTTCTCGGTGACGACATTAAAAGCGCATATACATATATATGCATAATATATGTATCGCAGCAATATAACTTATACTTCGATTTAACATTTAATCGTAATATTTAATGTTCGAGGAACTTAATTTGAACGAATTGGCAAATTAATAATAAATATACTTTTTCGCACATGATTTTTTCAGACAAGTGTCTCACCGAATTACCCTTCGCTCAACAAATCGCCAGATCATTTTGATCCAGTTGTTTCGACTGTCGCCGTGAGTTTTTAACGTGAGCATTTTTTTTATTACATACTAACGCACAGTTTCGGAAACACATTAATAGCAAAATTCAGTACAAAATTCTGTCACAGATTTTATATCTATCGTGAGACTGATATCAAGAGAAACAATTTGAAACGATACACTAAGGATAATACTAAGATAACAGATGCGATAACAACAAATCATTTCCGCATAGAATGAATATAAGAGTGCAAAAGTTATTTCTCCTAAGAGCTATATATATTCCGAAAAAGTTTCCTCAAGGATTGGTCAACATCACTGCAATAATCACAAAAATTTGTTTGCGTGAGAAAAGGAAACAATAAAAGCGATCTACTGAAAAACTTCGATAATAAATGATGAAAATAAACTTTTATTTCGAAACTTCATTTCACACATTTCAACGTACATATGTATTGTTATACATACGGCGACGATAGAAGAAGCATTCGAACGACGCTCTCTCACGTAAGATGCTCTTTTCTAAAAAAAAATCTACATATGTACAGAAGAGCAATCGGAGATCGACATCGCGCGTCACGTTATTATTATTACAACAGGATGCTGTGCATGCATCTCGCGTGCGATTGCCAGCGGTGTTTGTGCTTGAACTGCCTGCCGCACACCGGACACGTGTAAGTCGGGTCTTTGCCGCATTCCACCCGTATGTGGTTCTTCAGGGAACCGCGCCACAGATAACGCTTACCGCACTGGAAGCAGACCCATCGTGGAAGAGCTGAAAATAAAAAAAGAGGTCTTTTTAGCGATTGAAGAAACCGAACTCGCCACCCGCGCATCTTCCATGCCATCAACTCTTTAAGAGGCGCAA
Source organism: Pseudomyrmex gracilis (assembly GCF_002006095.1). Taxonomy (NCBI): domain Eukaryota; kingdom Metazoa; phylum Arthropoda; class Insecta; order Hymenoptera; family Formicidae; genus Pseudomyrmex; species Pseudomyrmex gracilis. Next base: position 295,315 of record NW_018020722.1, read on the forward strand.
TGTTCGTCTTGCGACGTTACAAACGTTACGGGATTTTACATCACGGGGGACATTAACGACCATGTGTTATAAAGTCATGTCGTGTTTATAAAACAGAGACACACGCCGTCTACGGAATAAAAGCGCTTTAAAATCGTGAAAGTTACGCGCACTTTACGTACGTCTCTTTCTAATTAGATTATCGCTAAAAAAGCTCGTGTGTTGTTGTGCGATTCGTACGTTTTCCACTGTCCCAAACAATCAGCAGATGTTATTTTACAAGATTTGTGATTTTTAACAAAAAAAAAAAAAAACATAACGAGAGTTTCAAATCTCTCAAACAGTCGCGTGTCATGAGAGTCGCGTATGCGTGGGATTCAACAAGGAGACACAACTTTGCTAGTAAAATATCACTGAATCTTTATTATTATGGGTTTACATGTTTGATCTGATACACAACATAAAAATATCTTCATTGATCTGATGGGGAGATAATTTAAACAATAAAATAAAAAAAATGTTTAATTAAAAATCAATCAATTTGATCGATTTTTATTACGTCAAATCTCTCAATCTCTTCTCACTCTCTCGCGTCGCGTGCACACGCTCGAACTGAGATGCGACTGCAGTCTATGTTTGTATTTAAATTTCTTGTCGCAAAACCCGCACACGAACCTGGGCTCTTTGCCGCACACACGTTGATGAGTGTACAGCGACGATTTTCGCGTGTAGAATTTGCCGCAAACCTTGCACTGATTCCGTAGACTCTGCGGCCAAACTTCGTTATCTGAAAAAACAAAAGTATGAATGCAGTGTATGCGTTCATCTCGAACTGTGTATTTTTTCTTTTATTGTCAAATAAAAAAAATATACACGCAGAACTCTGTGTGTATGAATGTGAGTGTGTACAGGAAAATAAAAACGCGCGTCTTTGATAAAAACTTTGATAAAAGACGCGCGTTTTTATTTTCCTGTACACACTCACATTCATACACACAAAGTTCTGCGTGTATATTTTTTTTATTTGACAATGGAGACAAAGACAACAAATTCGACATAAATATCTGACAATACCAGATTCGACAACATATAACATTCTGTTTTGAGGTGTTTGTCAACTTGTCAACAAACAAGAAACAATTCATAAAAACTCACTTCTCCAGAGAATCTAAAAATATGTGTTTTCTGCAGCGATAAAATTAAGCGAATCAGAAAAGTAGGACATAAGTGATAAAACGTAATAGACATTCTTTTTTTCTAGACACACACACACACACACACACAGAGAGAGTAAGAGTGAGAGAAAAAGAGTATCACTTCTTTTGCAATCGATGTGGAATAATTAATATATTTTGTAACCGCAATTATAAATGTGTAACATGCTTGTCTGAGTTAAGAACTCCATGTGTCTTTTCTCGAACGCATAAAAACACTCTCTCTTTTATGCTTGCCATGTACTTTTATTAATAAAAGAACGATCTTTATAAAACACATTATTAGTTAAGGTATTACATTTAATCAAATTGTATTCGGTAACAATACATTTTATATAGTTTATCTTATTTGACACAATATGTTGTAATGCTATAGTAAAGAACCATCGTTTCTAATCCATAAATAATACTATTTTTTCGCACTACCACATTTTTCGTTGGTTACGGGATAGTTTTGTGAATCGCCATTTGGTGTTGTTTGAGGTGATGCTTGTGTTTGAATTTTTTACCGCAGCAGACGCAGGTGAAGCGTGGCTCGATTCCACACTCCATTCGTTTGTGCAAACTCAAGGATTCCTTCCATTTGTACGACTTGCCGCACGTGTTACACTGATAAGGCGGTAGTGACAGAGATGTCACACGTGTTATTATAGCGTAGGGTTTTGGTACATGGTACGGCTTCAATGTTCGGTCTGAAACAGGTAACGACGTGATCTCATTACATCTTGATGATTAACGAATGACTTCAATTTTCACCATGCTAGAAAAATTGACAATTTCGCAAAAATCACATGCGCTTTTTTTGTGACCTCCACTCTCATTCGGTAAAAACAAAATATTTCTTATATCTTTATTTCTCTTTTTTTCTCTCTCTGATTTTCAATCTTCTTATCTTATAATTACAGACTTTATTAAATCAGAATAAGTGATAGAGTATAGGATGAAAAATTAAAACACAGCGCAAATACATGTAAGTTGCGATTAAAATTAAGAATATATTTGAACTTTTACTTTTCGTGACGTACAAAATTCAATCAAAATTTTAACAATTTGAGCTAGTTTAATTTTATAAAATAGTAAAATTCAAATACATCAGTAATAGATCGCAATATATATCGCATTGTCAATATAATTTCTTAAATGTACGTCAAATGATATTAGTCGAAAACTTAGTGTGAACAGTTTTTTAGTTTCTTTTTTTTACTGTTTCAAGAAGTAGGTGCGAGATTAGAATTGTGAAACAGCATTATATGATCGTCGAAATATTGCTTTTGTTTAAATCTCGCGCCGCAAAGAACGCAAACAAATTGTCGCTGTTTGCACTGCATAGTTTCGTGTCTCGTCAGAGAGTTCTTCCACTTGTACACCTTGCCGCACGCATTGCAGATGAATTTGGGACGCGGCGGATAGGATTCTGTTACCCTATTGAACTTGTTGCGATCTGAAAAGAAATTGCCTCGTTAGCACATGCTTGTTTTCAAACGTGTTTGAAAAATACAACAAACGAAAAAACATCTTTAGAAGATCTCATTCCACACACATTTCTCTTCCCGAATCTTATTGCAGGATTTACATTTTCTATCAACTTAAAAGTCAATAGCGTAAATGTGAGAATATAACGGATTTGGATTTTTGAGACGGGACCAGAGTTTTGTAATTTCAAGATAATCTTGCTGTTAATTGTAAATAAATCAAAAGAGATTTTGTCGAAATTACTTTCTTTACGAAGAAGATATCATACATTATGATCTGTTCTTTTATTTTTCACATTATATTGTACAATTGTGTTTGCGAGAACAAAGGAGACTAGTATTAGATATGTTTGTTGATTCCACCCTTCCAGGGTTACAAATTTCTTACACTGTCTTTGTCTAATTGTATTTTGTCTTTGCGCAAATTTAATTGTTGAAGACGTGAACTCCGAATTACTGAGACGACTAATATGGCAAGATTCGAGTCATCACTGAGGCTTTTGTTCCTCAACGAGAGCGAGATTAATAAATATAAATTAATAATAATAACGATAAAAACTGATGATAATAAATTAACAAGCGTAGTTACGTATTACAAATCTAATTTCGATAAAGAACAAATTGCAACTTACGTTCGCGTGTCGTTGCAAATTGCATGCGTGTAAAACAAACACCTATGTGTAATCATTAAAAAGCGCAATTATATTAACACTAAATATTCATTAAAATGATTCTTTTACATACAAAGATGTAATGTTTTCACTCGGGAATATTAAATATAAAAAGTCCAAATACAGACAGAGATGCGACGCATGAAAAGTTAAACTAATAATGCCTGAATAATGTCTTAAAACTGTAACTTTATGTGTAAAGACATAAACGCCTTAAAAAAATACACGCAATAGAAAACTTTTTTATTGACATTAGTGCACGGATTTATTCTTTGATCGTTGCCGATTGTAGTCGATGTAATTGCCGTTCGAGTGATGCGCTTCGATGTGCTTCTTGACCATCCATCTGTGTCGTATTCTCGTGCCGCATATGGGACAAGTGTGCTGCGGATCCTTTCCGCATTCTTCTCGCGAGTGTCTGATCAACGATTGCATCCATTTATATTGCTTTCCGCAGGTCGAGCAAAAGTGTTTGCCTATTCTCTTATCGTTGTCAGACGCCTTCAACAGCAATAAACCTGGAAAAAACAACAGACATGTTAGTAAATTACAAATTTCGTTCACGCGAAGTAAAAAGAGTATCACACACGGAATGGCGTCTTTGATTATTTTCTAACTGTTTATCGCTTACTGTGCGCGATTGCTGGAGATTGAGAGTTTTATTATTAAATTTTTGTAATATGTTACACACCAATTTTTTTTTAAATCTTTTTTTTTTATATCTTAGTTTCTTATATCTATGTAGGATTTTCGTGATCATAAGAAAATTAAAAAAACAACAAATATATGAATGCATATTATTATTATATCAGATTTGTTTTTACAGTTTCTGATTCACTTGTTCCATAAACAAAATTTGTGTCTCACAAATACTTCGATCTACTCGTAAATATACGATAAAATAATATGCGCTACGCATAAATAATAAGAAAACACAACGATATTGTCAACAGAAAGTGAAGATCGCCGAAAAAAAACATACCAGCAATGTTGTATTCTCTACATATTGTAACGTTGAGTCTTCACTTTCCATTCAAAAATCGTTCTGTTGTTTCTCTCTTCGCAATCTTTGTATAATAATTAATTATCGTTGACTCGTTTTTATAACCGCAAGAGTAAATCGTTATCATAAAATAAACGCGTTCACGTACAATTACGGTCTGTAATACAATATATTGCTTATTTATTAGGTTTTCAGTTGTCAATCGCATACAACAATAATTCTTTCACTTCACACACACGTTACATTACTTTCTCTCGAATTGTTTTCTTACAAAGGTATCAATCTATTTAGCAACTAAAATTTACGATTCCTATCTCGTTCTTACGTTGTAATGTGTAGAATATTTAAGAATAACATTCGCTAGGGTTTTCTTACGACAATGCACGCTTTCAGGTTTTTGTTTAATAAAAAACTTAATGAGAGTTATATGTATATATATACACAGGTACGAAAAAGCATAATTAGACGAGACACACGACACGGACGTTTATAATAATTCTATACATCATACGCAGACAAGAAGCTACAGTTACATTCGCTAGCTTGCGATTTGCCACTTGTGACATATTCGAGATGTTCGTAAAAAAAAAAGTAATATATTGCACGTTTAATACAAAACTATCTAAACCGTTGTTTTTCATATCGAAATTCCGTTGTTTTCTTATCCTAGTTGCGTGTAGGATTGTCTTGTTATTCGTGGAAGTGAAAAATGATATACAAATGTATAGAAAATATGCTTTGAATTGAAAAAATAAATATATAAAATATATTCATAAGATTCAAAAGTCAGTAAGAAGAAATAGCTTTCTTCCGTGAGTTCGCAAAACTGCTAGTAGAAAAAGTATGTATATGTTCAATAAGATAAATGCTTTTGTGAGAGCAAAGAAATTGCTAATAATGCAAAATCATCTGACATTTGTTTTACAACGATGGCAAAAACTTTTCAAGAAAAAGACGTACGTAACAAACACTGTCTTGAGCTATATATATTTGTATATGATCTTGAAATCTATGAGTATCTTTTAAACGCGCGATATATTCTTTCGGCATTTATCTTATTGAAACAAATGTCGTTATGTGAACTCTCCGACAATACTTCTTATATATGTTTAGTTTCACTAAAGATAGAATATAGTTAGAAAATATACAAATATATGACGTAAAAAAATAGTTCGAGATAGTCGTTGAAAACGTTTGTTTACAATTGTGAATAATACGACGTATGCAAAAAAAAATCTGTCTCTACTCTTCTCCTCTTCCTAATATTAATATAAATTAATTACTTATCGTCTTTCTATTCAGTTGCAAAAATCAGTCAGTTTTTCTTTTATCGCCGATTTTATGAGCAATTATTTATTTACGCGCTTGTACTCGACTCTACCCGAATGCAATATTAATAATATACACGGTGGGACAATTCTTATTTCGTTTTGAGGTATTAATCGCATCCTCGCGAAACGAACTTGGTTCTTTTTCCCGATGACGCATTGACGAATTCCAGAAGGAGAGAGGCGGCTAGTCCTTTTATTTGTGAACGTTGTTCTCGTGGCGCAAGAGATAATCCTTGCGCCTGAATTTCCTGCCGCAAATTCTGCAAATGTGCTTCGGCAGCATGCCGCAGCCCTCGCGCAGATGCCTCGTCAGAGAGTCCGTCCATGTGTAACGCTTGCCGCACTTGAGACACGTGAACGGCCGATCGTAGTTGACGCGGCAGTATTCTCTCTTCAATTCTGAAACAGGCGGCAGAAAGGCCGATAGTGAGATCGTGAGATTTTGCATCGTGACGTGTTTTTTTACTGTTGCAATCAACTTGCATTCGCAAGATGTGTATGTAATTTAATTACCGGAAATTTTGAATAGATCAGTGCGTAAAATCGACTAAAAAAAATCATTGCAGCGATCGCTTGTAGAGATCAGTGCGTTTAGCCCTGTACATCATTAAAACAAAAACAAAAAGAAAAAAACATTAAACCCGAAAATCAATCTCGACTCTTATTTGTGTTTACATTTTATTGTATCTTACCACGTCTTACTTGTGATTTGTTTTTGTTAAATTGTATTATTTTGTTTTGTTTTTATTACTTGTTTTTTTTTACTGTCAGAAGCAATGACTAAAAATCGACTTATATAAGTGTTTCTGAAAAATCTCATCACACATTTTACATTAGACTCTTCATGCACTTAATGTCTTATATATGTAGCATTAATATAGAAAAGTCATGTGTGTTTTTATCATATTACGATATTTTTATATTTTTTTATGGAATGGAACTCTGGGAGGGATTTTGAGCAAACAGTTCTCTGTATATCAAAAGTAGATTTCGTTGTTTGAATATTCCGATGCGTTGTATCCGCGCTCTTGTTGCAGTTTTTGCATTTGCCATCGATTACCCTGAGAATCAGTTCATTATTGCAGTTCAAATTGCCTTTCTGATGCGGAATTTTCTAGATATCTCTGTTCACAAACACTTTAATAAATTTTTGCAAGAGAGAAACATTTAAAAAAATAAAATAATTTTCCAAATATTGTAAAGATTGAATAAAAAACACTCTTACCACTCTTTAAAATTCATATTATAGCATTTTCCAGTTTTTTTAAATGTGTGTGTTTTTTCTTACTCAGTTTCTATACTAGAGTATATTTGATTATCTTCTGCAGTTACACCGACTGATTTAACAGCAATTATGATAATTTGTGTGATAGCAATTTTGTATAGCAAAGATAAAATATTTATCAAAAAAAAAGAGACAAGCTACAGGAAGTTTACAATTACAGAATGAACATTAAGTTTATTAAAGACGAATAGATAATTCCTCGTTATTTGCAACAACTATGCTTTACAATAACAAATATAATTGTCACCCATGATTTTGTGACAAGAAAGAAAGGATTTGTAATTGTGTGCGGTCTGAAGTCATTAAATTATACAGGTACATCAGTGCACATTACATATTGATAAAGTAGAAATAACAAGTCTTTTATTTCATTATCTTTCTTTGTACAAAAACAACAGTATATATACATATATAAGCAGCAAGAACGATATAAGCTCAGTAATAATTATGTGTATAGCAGTAGCAGTCCACACATATATCTTTAGATAACACTCTCTCACTTTGCTTCGAGAAACTTCAAAGTTGCACAAAATTTCATTTTAAAATAAAAAAATTGAATGTTCTAACACTTGTGCGCTATAGACTAAATTATAAAGTGAACGTACGTTGTTGATGATATGCGTCGACATTCATACAAATGATTTCTGTATGCAACTACACGGTTTACAGTAGTGCGAAAAATTACTGTTTTGTTATTATTAATATTTTGCTATGATTACATTATGATATTACTTATAATAATAAGTATTCACTATTAATTAATGTAACTTTATTACACTATTATGAAATATTGCTATGTATCTGTGTTCTTTCTCTATAAGAATCAGTGACAGTTTTGATAATAATACATAAGAAATGTTTAATATTTCAAAACTTATTACACAACGCGCAATTGCCTCTAAACAAGCAAATGAACTAAATATTCATTAGTGAAAAAAATAAATATCTCATATTTTCTTCAATACTTGAAGAAATAGGAAAAGCAGTTTTTTTTCGTTTTGTATGTATCATGCTTGAAAGAGAAAGAACCACGTAGTTATAAAAGCAAGAGTAACTTTTCATTTGTTTGAAGATAAAATTTTTGCAACAGTTAACGCGCGGTATTTAAATTTACAATAATCGTAAGTAACACACAAAAAATAACCATTATTAATTCTTGAATAAAAAAAAAGACTAAGAGACCTAAGATCTAACGCAATTAGCTCATTATTGATGAACAAAAATATACATTGATTTTTTTAGTAGTTAATATATACATAAAATTCGCATACGTATTGTAACCACTTGTTTAAGACATAAAACAACATCAATTACAATATACACATTCAACAATCTTAAAAAAGAATCGTAAAAAAAAAAGAAATCTGAAAACACACATAAATAAGAAACATATTTTCATAAAACTGATAAATGTTTTACATTTGAAAAATTTAAAAAAGAACCAACTGTGATTTTAAATATATGTAAAACAGAGATATGTGTAAAACAAATTTTATTTGATGAATTTTGAACAATTGTAAAAAAGAAATGCTACAAACATTACTTCATTATTCAACAAATTGAAAACAATAATTAAGCAAGCAAAAATTAAAAGGGAAAAATTCTGAACAATAATAACCATTGTGTACTATACAAACTTTGTTAACCACTTTTTAGATCCTCCTCAATAAAGCGACAACGTAATTAAATTGATGAGCGCAAAAATAAGTCATAACATAGATATAATAAAAAATAAAAAAACTAAATTCCAATAAAAAATTAAATATACTTGAGATTTTTTTCTTATTTTGTATTTAGCAACATTTTTGCTCTTTTGTTTTAATTTTACGCCATCAATTTAATTCGTTTGTTTTTTGTTTTGCTGAGCGCGGGTCTGACTTTTTTCCCTTAAAGATTTATTTCACAGAACCATAAGTTTTTTGTTCTCTTAAACGCGCAATAAATAAGACATAATTTTGTATATAAATGTTTCAGAAACAATGACGATTTATCTATCTTAATAATTAAGATAATTTTATTCGCATAGCTGCCACAGCTCGAAACGATGATTGAACTATTAATTACTGTTATATCGTAAATATTATTTTGATGTGTTTAATTCATATTTATAGGTGTTTGATGTATCATGTTGTTAGTTATAATTATAGAGATTTTTGAGTCAAATGTATTTTAGCAAATTTTATTAAGTGCACTGTTAAACTGAAAAATTCAGTGCGAGTGTCTAGTCAGCGAGTTGCGAGCCGCTATACGATAGAAACACTGGGCAAGAATTGCACAGGCAGCCGAAAAGATGCAACAATCGGCGTTGCACTTTTCGAGAACCAGATGTCGCGTGTTCGTAATCAACCAATCACAACAAACAATAAGCTGATGTATAAAAAACGACATCCAGACGTAGAACACCGAGAGAATCGTAAAATCGTCTCGAATTGCGTTGTCGCCGGAGGATCTGCGCCGAATGTTGTGTTACGTAAGATGTCACGATCACTAACTGTAACCGGGAGAAGTCCGGCTTATACAAAAAAAGAATATACACTTTTATTTCAAAATACAAGATTATTTAACACATTCGAGACCGACGTCTGACGGGCGAGGCATCGTATGACCTATATGCTGAGTCATTGATATCGAATGTAATTGTTCCGAGGCTTCTTCTGTTTTTTCGCGGCGGTCGTCAAATCCCACGGGATAACATTATACTTATGTACTGTTCGCATGTGTCGCTTCAAGTTGCCTTTCTGTTTAGCTGCGTGCTCGCACAACGAACATTTGAACTGCGCATCCTTGTGGCATTCGTAGTTTAGATGACGAGTTCTGGTGCTCTTGTACAAGTAGATTTTGCCACAATGCGAACACGGAAACGATCTTTCTGAAAGCATAATTCAATTGAGAGAAACATTAATACATACAACTGCAAAATGTGATAGATTTGATCTGCTTGCGATCTTCACGATGCGCTTCCAACGTTTTACTCTTTATCTTCACGTAGTGCGTATTGAATCGAACTATTTAAGCACGAAAAACTACGTTTGTGTGGTTAGTTTAGAGTAAGTGTTGTTTAAAACAAAATCGGGACTTTTTTTTTTAAAAAAAACATTTGGCTTATTAATGAGATATGAAATAACTCAAGAAATCTGGCAGGAGTGACGGTCAAGTTCTAAAATATAATCATTCGTGTGACGATCATCTTTCTTGAAGAATTATTTCTTCAAAAAACGTTTTTTTTTTTTTTTTTTTTTACACTTCAACACTTGATATTTGTACATAATCGATGCGTGATCTCGAAATGTTCAATTTGACAACGCGAAATCCAAGTTTCAAAAGTTTGATTATTAAATATACAGTATAGGGACTTCTCGCAAAACAAACCCGTATTTCTTCACCATGACGCCTGAAGACTAGACTAGAAGTCCGGACTAGAAAAAGTGTCTGACTAGAAGAAGTCTGACTCTAGAAATTTTCAACAATGTTGCACGACAAAATCATAATTATTCGAAGAAATGCTTCGAAACTCAACGTTCTTTCGAACTTTAAAGTTTACGATGTCAAAGCAAAAAACAAAAACATTTTATTCTCACAACACCGTACAAGAAGCCATTACAGCAGTAATTAGATTTGATGTTAAAAGTCTTCTGATCGATGTTCTTCGGACGAACATGTTCTCCTGAGCACGATGATCTTCCATTTGTCTTCGTGGTCGTGTCTTCGAGACGGCATCTCTTTTTCTGAGTGACGCAAATTATCTCATATTCGTAAAATAAAGTGATCAGAGTATATAGTCGACTAGTAACAAATCAGGAATTATTATATTTCAACTATACGTATTAGTATGGTTTTATTACAATGTCTAGCGCAATTATGATAAATTTATGATCACCTATTAATAAAACAAATAGTCATCTACAATATGTATATAACTAAGGCCTCGATGGACATTTTTCCGCCTCTAAAAGTCCAAATAGATAAATTCGTCAAATTATCACAGAATTTTCTCGTCCGTAAAATCGAATTTGATTAAAAAAAAAAGTCTTTCAATAATGCGCTACAGATTGCGATCTCGAAATTTCTTCATTCGCTCGCGATCATTACAATTCTCCATTGTCGTGCGTTATAATCGCGTTAAAAATTACACATCCGCGCAAACATTCTTTATAACTCTATACTAATCGTACATACCAACATATTCTACACTATTAGTATTAAGAAATGACAGAAAACATTGATTGCAGAAATCCATTACCATTGAAATTATAATGTACGTGTGTATAATGCAATCATATACACAATTAACGATCAGCAGTATACAAACGTTGTGTGTGTGTGTGTGTGTGTGTACGTGGATTTGTGATAATTTTTACCTTGTGAAAAGTTTCGCTGAAGCATTCATTATCAGTTTTAAGCAGAAAATCGATAGATACACATAGACATACACGGTTGTACAACAACAATTGAGTTTCCACCGAACGCGGTCAATAATCTAACGTCTTAACTTAAGTGAGCAGTATCGGGTTTACTATCATCGGAGATTCAAAGTTATCATTATAACTGAAAAACTTCTGTCAAAAAAGTTTGATTTTGACAAACAAAGAAATGTTCACAGAGTGTAATTTATATATGTATACAGTTACTCAACAATTCTCTCTCTTATAATTTATTTGATTTAATTTATTATATTTAATTTAACGAGTTTAATTGAGTTTAATTTTATAGTTTTTTTATAATTGTTATAAATTATAATTTGTTTTAAAATTGATTATTACAATTAATTTATTTACGTACAAAACACTCCGTGCATTTTCAATTGACAAAATCGAAACTTCTTTGATTACGAACATGTCTCCCTTTCTAATCATAAGTAATTTATAAATGATTAATACAAGAGATAAAAGTACGAAAACGCTCGGCCATAGAGAGATTAATAAGAGTTGCAAAGTTCTGCCGCGGCATTTAGCTTTAGAACTTGTCTCTTCTTAGAAGAGATTCTTTTTATCTTGCTTGTTTGCGTCGCTGCACTTGATTGACGCTTTATTTTAAAACAATAATAGATGACCTTAAAACAATTTATCAATGATTTCATCGGTTTAAAACTGTTAAGTTTCTATCGCAATAAAATTCGACAGCTGCCTATTGAAAATAAAAAAATTATATCACCGATACCGGAGATTATTGTGATGTTCTTATTTTGATAAGTAATTGTACATCTCTTATATGATTAAAACCTATATTGACAAAAACCAGTGAATTGCTTTGCATACTTAATATATGTTTCATTTAACTTTACGTACTAGTGTAGACAAGCTACTGAAAGAAAAAATGAGTAATGATTAATAAAATTTGGTGAGACGTATGATAGCGTTGCAGAAAGCAAAACAACCAACACTGGCTTTTTCTTTATCAAACGCCATTTTTATATTGATACAAATACAAAAAATTTATTGATCCTAGCCAGTCATTTTTTCGCGTTTTGAACGCTCTTCTTTTTTAAAAAATTCTTCCTAGGTCGTACGGGTATTTTTGTTCTTCAGTGCGTTACGAATATTCTTCTCGCTGTTGTAATCTCGGTCTTGACGAATCATATGTTAAACGTTTAAGCTCATGCGTGTGATTCTAAGATATTTCTCGAATTTTGACACAGATTTTCACAAACAAAGGATGTATCATCTACATATGTCCTAAAACCCTCACAAAAAAAATATAGCTCTTACTAATGATCTTTTTACACTAGTCTTTGATCAAACGTTTCGTCTATTCTTTTTTGTCGATAATCCTTCGATATGTACGCATCTGGCATAAAAAAGTAAAAAGATAAATAAGTGTTAAGATGCAAAAAATAGCTTCAAATATTTTAAAAAGAAAGACGTTGAAATTGGCTGTTTGAAGCAAACACAGTTGTTGTTTTGTGTAAGTATGATTAATTGTTTACTATACTTATACACACAACGTTTGCTTCAAACAGCCAATTTCAACGTCTTTCTTTTTAAAAAGATTAAATTTTTGCATTATTAACGCGCGGTTAAAATTACAATGTTACATGTACATCTTTTTGTTTCTTGAATTTATATATATATATATATATATAAATTTATATATATATATATGTATTTTTTATTGTTGTCTGTTCACAATATTATTAATGTTAATTAATATCATAT